>NW_026062138.1:27500-30000 GCF_023897955.1 Schistocerca gregaria | reverse complement strand
AACCGGCATCTGCGGCATGTCCCAGATATGGAACGCGGTCCACCAGGGTAGCACTTTGTGTGAGGCAATACGACAAAGTCGGAATACACGCGTCACTACATCACACGGCTCACGCTGACCTGACCTGACTCACCGCACCACCACCCCCAGCGACCCAGGGTGACATACAATGCGTTCGTACGTTCCTCCCACACGCCTCTACGGCGTACCACAGTGCAACCTAGCTGTTATTGGGAGACGAGACAAGTAGCATCGAGCACAACATATGGAAATTGAGATTCGACACCGTTGGGCACAGCCAGCGTACGGTCACACGTATCACACTACTTCACTCTGTACGTAACTACCGATGATCGGTACAGCGTGTGGGTTACGCGTACGACATCAGCGGACAATGGACACAGACCATACCACGACGTACACTGAGGGCGTCGACATCTGAACGCAACTGAACAGCTGCGAGGCTCATTTAACACTCAAACGCCAGACCGACCAGCTTGAGAGGACGGAGACACAAAGAGAGGGGCAGAGGGGGGGGGGGGGGCGATATAGTCCTATTGCAGTACAATTGACAGTGGATAGCGGGAATATGTGGAAAGTAAGCAACACTCGCAAGACATCTACATGAGGATAACAACGACACCAGAGATTCCGAGCAGTGAACTATGTTAGGCAAAGGGACAACGTGGGTTAGGTTAAGGGACAACGTGGGTTAGGTTAAGGGACAACGTGGGTTAGGTTAAGGGACAACGTGGGTTAGGTTAAGGGACAACGTGGGTTAGGTTAAGGGACAACGTGGGTTAGGTTAAGGGACAACGTGGGTTAGGTTAAGGGACAACGTGGGTTAGGTTAAGGGACAACGTGGGTTAGGTTAAGGGACAACGTGGGTTAGGTTAAGGGACAACGTGGGTTAGGTTAAGGGACAACGTGGGTTAGGTTAAGGGACAACGTGGGTTAGGTTAAGGGACAACGTGGGTTAGGTTAAGGGACAACGTGGGTTAGGTTAAGGGACAACGTGGGTTAGGTTAAGGGACAACGTGGGTTAGGTTAAGGGACAACGTGGGTTAGGTTAAGGGACAACGTGGGTTAGGTTAAGGGACAACGTGGGTTAGGTTAAGGGACAACGTGGGTTACGTTAAGGGACAACGTGGGTTACGTTAAGGGACAACGTGGGTTACGTTAAGGGACAACGTGGGTTACGTTAAGGGACAACGTGGGTTACGTTAAGGGACAACGTGGGTTAGGTTAAGGGACAACGTGGGTTAGGTTAAGGGACAACGTGGGTTAGGTTAAGGGACAACGTGGGTTACGTTAAGGGACAACGTGGGTTAGGTTAAGGGACAACGTGGGTTAGGTTAAGGGACAACGTGGGTTAGGTTAAGGGACAACGTGGGTTAGGTTAAGGGACAACGTGGGTTAGGTTAAGGGACAACGTGGGTTACGTTAAGGGACAACGTGGGTTAGGTTAAGGGACAACGTGGGTTAGGTTAAGGGACAACGTGGGTTAGGTTAAGGGACAACGTGGGTTAGGTTAAGGGACAACGTGGGTTAGGTTAAGGGACAACGTGGGTTAGGTTAAGGGACAACGTGGGTTAGGTTAAGGGACAACGTGGGTTACGTTAAGGGACAACGTGGGTTACGTTAAGGGACAACGTGGGTTACGTTAAGGGACAACGTGGGTTACGTTAAGGGACAACGTGGGTTACGTTAAGGGACAACGTGGGTTACGTTAAGGGACAACGTGGGTTAGGTTAAGGGACAACGTGGGTTAGGTTAAGGGACAACGTGGGTTAGGTTAAGGGACAACGTGGGTTAGGTTAAGGGACAACGTGGGTTAGGTTAAGGGACAACGTGGGTTAGGTTAAGGGACAAATTGAGTTAGGTTAAGGGACAAATTGAGTTAGGTTAAGGGACAAATTGAGTTAGGTTAAGGGACAAATTGAGTTAGGTTAAGGGACAAATTGAGTTAGGTTAAGGGACAAATTGAGTTAGGTTAAGGGACAAATTGAGTTAGGTTAAGGGACAAATTGAGTTAGGTTAAGGGACAAATTGAGTTAGGTTAAGGGACAAATTGAGTTAGGTTAAGGGACAAATTGAGTTAGGTTAAGGGACAAATTGAGTTAGGTTAAGGGACAAATTGAGTTAGGTTAAGGGACAAATTGAGTTAGGTTAAGGGACAAATTGAGTTAGGTTAAGGGACAAATTGAGTTAGGTTAAGGGACAAATTGAGTTAGGTTAAGGGATAATCTGGTACAACCACAGTTAGGTTAAGCGATAATCTGGTACAGCCACAGTTAGGTTAAGCGATAATCTGGTACAGCCACAGTTAGGTTAAGCGATAATCTGGTACAGCCACAGTTAGGTTAAGCGATAATCTGGTACAGCCACAGTTAGGTTAAGCGATAATCTGGTACAGCCACAGTTAGGTTAAGCGATAATCTGGTACAGCCACAGTTAGGTTAAGCGATAATCTGGTACAGCCACAGTTAGGTTAAGCGAT
>NW_026062138.1:15000-20000 GCF_023897955.1 Schistocerca gregaria | reverse complement strand
CAGGGACGTAATCAACGCGAGCTTATGACTCGCGCTTACTGGGAATTCCTCGTTCATGGGGAACAATTGCAAGCCCCAATCCCTAGCACGAAGGAGGTTCAGCGGGTTACCCCGACCTTTCGGCCTAGGAAGACACGCTGATTCCTTCAGTGTAGCGCGCGTGCGGCCCAGAACATCTAAGGGCATCACAGACCTGTTATTGCTCAATCTCGTGCGGCTAGAAGCCGCCTGTCCCTCTAAGAAGAAAAGTAATCGCTGACAGCACGAAGGATGTCACGCGACTAGTTAGCAGGCTAGAGTCTCGTTCGTTATCGGAATTAACCAGACAAATCGCTCCACCAACTAAGAACGGCCATGCACCACCACCCACCGAATCAAGAAAGAGCTATCAATCTGTCAATCCTTCCGGTGTCCGGGCCTGGTGAGGTTTCCCGTGTTGAGTCAAATTAAGCCGCAGGCTCCACTCCTGGTGGTGCCCTTCCGTCAATTCCTTTAAGTTTCAGCTTTGCAACCATACTTCCCCCGGAACCCAAAAGCTTTGGTTTCCCGGAGGCTGCCCGCCGAGTCATCGGAGGAACTGCGGCGGATCGCTGGCTGGCATCGTTTATGGTTAGAACTAGGGCGGTATCTGATCGCCTTCGAACCTCTAACTTTCGTTCTTGATTAATGAAAACATACTTGGCAAATGCTTTCGCTTCTGTTCGTCTTGCGACGATCCAAGAATTTCACCTCTAACGTCGCAATACGAATGCCCCCGCCTGTCCCTATTAATCATTACCTCGGGTTCCGAAAACCAACAAAATAGAACCGAGGTCCTATTCCATTATTCCATGCACACAGTATTCAGGCGGGCTTGCCTGCTTTAAGCACTCTAATTTGTTCAAAGTAAACGTGCCGGCCCACCGAGACACTCAACAAAGAGCACCCTGGTAGGATTTAAACGGGGTCCGCCTCGGGACGCGAAAGCACCCCTTCGGCTCGCCCCACCGGCAGGACGTCCCACGATACATGCCAGTTAAACACCGACGGGCGGTGAACCAACAGCGTGGGACACAAATCCAACTACGAGCTTTTTAACCGCAACAACTTTAATATACGCTATTGGAGCTGGAATTACCGCGGCTGCTGGCACCAGACTTGCCCTCCAATAGATACTCGTTAAAGGATTTAAAGTGTACTCATTCCGATTACGGGGCCTCGGATGAGTCCCGTATCGTTATTTTTCGTCACTACCTCCCCGTGCCGGGAGTGGGTAATTTGCGCGCCTGCTGCCTTCCTTGGATGTGGTAGCCGTTTCTCAGGCTCCCTCTCCGGAATCGAACCCTGATTCCCCGTTACCCGTTACAACCATGGTAGGCGCAGAACCTACCATCGACAGTTGATAAGGCAGACATTTGAAAGATGCGTCGCCGGTACGAGGACCGTGCGATCAGCCCAAAGTTATTCAGAGTCACCAAGGCAAACGGACCAGACAAGCCAATCCGATTGGTTTTGATCTAATAAAAGCGTCCCTTCCATCTCTGGTCGGGACTCTGTTTGCATGTATTAGCTCTAGAATTACCACAGTTATCCAAGTAACGTGGGTACGATCTAAGGAACCATAACTGATTTAATGAGCCATTCGCGGTTTCACCTTAATGCGGCTTGTACTGAGACATGCATGGCTTAATCTTTGAGACAAGCATATGACTACTGGCAGGATCAACCAGGGAGCTGCGTCAACTAGAGCTGAGCAGCCGGCCGCCCGGGAGTGTGTCCCGGGGGCCCGCGCGAACACGCAAGCGTCCGCTCAATTATTCTGCAAACAGGAGGAGGCCGAGCTCCCCTGCACGATACACCTCGAAACCCTCTCAGGTCCCGGCGGCGCGCAGCGCCGTCCTAGGTACTTGGTCGGTTTCGAGAGAGGCGCAATCGCCCGGAGTTAGGCGAGTAGACGGTTTTAGTGCGAACACCCTTGCTCCCAACTGAGCTTGCCGCTGCCGACAGAGGCCCGGGAGCGTGCTGTCGTGGCATTGCCGGCGGGAGACAACACGCGCCACCTATGGTGACCGGCAGCTCCAACGCCAGCGCCACACAAGGGCAAAGCCCCACTTGGGTGCAGAAGCGAACTCTCCCAGCACAGCGCACGCGCCAACACGTCCGCACAACTGCGATACAAACCACCTGCGAGAACCGCTGGGGCGACCGAGCAGCAGACGGCGTCGCGGCGCCGAGTGCCAGGCGGCGGCGCATCCTCAACGCACACAGTCCTCAATCAGACCAGCACACTGCAGATGTCCACCGCGCTTCGCACCGGGCTCGGCTGAACCAACTTTGGCCGCCAGGCGCCGCGTGCAGGGTGCGCCGCAGCGTAGCTGCGCCGCCTGCCGAGCCCGTCGGCTGGCGCTCCTGCCACTCGGCGCCCCCCACCAGCCGCCTGTTGCGCGTGCGCCCACGCAGCGCGCGGCCAACACGCCGGGCGGCCCCCCTTCACCGGCCGGGAACAGTCCCACCAAGCCACCGCCGCGTATCGCTTCATACCCACATGGGCCTAGTCACGTGTGTGGATGTGGCGGGTACCGCTGAAACAACCGGTTAATAGCTGTACCGATCGTCGCCATCACAGATTCACCTCCAGCGTGAACAACCGCTCAACAACGGATTTCCAGTTCATTTGCGTATCTTGGGCAGTAAACGTAGATGTCCACCTACATTTGCGAATTCAACAATTCTTGCATGCCAGGATGTCATGTGTCACGACACGCTACATCAGACCACATACACACTGCGACATGTGCAGAAGAGAACACGTGGAAGGTGGCCCGCGCACGTATGCGATGTCCCTTCCGCGATCCACTGTCAACCGGCATCTGCGGCATGTCCCAGATATGGAACGCGGTCCACCAGGGTAGCACTTTGTGTGAGGCAATACGACAAAGTCGGAATACACGCGTCACTACATCACACGGCTCACGCTGACCTGACCTGACTCACCGCACCACCACCCCCAGCGACCCAGGGTGACATACAATGCGTTCGTACGTTCCTCCCACACGCCTCTACGGCGTACCACAGTGCAACCTAGCTGTTATTGGGAGACGAGACAAGTAGCATCGAGCACAACATATGGAAATTGAGATTCGACACCGTTGGGCACAGCCAGCGTACGGTCACACGTATCACACTACTTCACTCTGTACGTAACTACCGATGATCGGTACAGCGTGTGGGTTACGCGTACGACATCAGCGGACAATGGACACAGACCATACCACGACGTACACTGAGGGCGTCGACATCTGAACGCAACTGAACAGCTGCGAGGCTCATTTAACACTCAAACGCCAGACCGACCAGCTTGAGAGGACGGAGACACAAAGAGAGGGGCAGAGGGGGGGGGGGGGCGATATAGTCCTATTGCAGTACAATTGACAGTGGATAGCGGGAATATGTGGAAAGTAAGCAACACTCGCAAGACATCTACATGAGGATAACAACGACACCAGAGATTCCGAGCAGTGAACTATGTTAGGCAAAGGGACAACGTGGGTTAGGTTAAGGGACAACGTGGGTTAGGTTAAGGGACAACGTGGGTTAGGTTAAGGGACAACGTGGGTTAGGTTAAGGGACAACGTGGGTTAGGTTAAGGGACAACGTGGGTTAGGTTAAGGGACAACGTGGGTTAGGTTAAGGGACAACGTGGGTTAGGTTAAGGGACAACGTGGGTTAGGTTAAGGGACAACGTGGGTTAGGTTAAGGGACAACGTGGGTTAGGTTAAGGGACAACGTGGGTTAGGTTAAGGGACAACGTGGGTTAGGTTAAGGGACAACGTGGGTTAGGTTAAGGGACAACGTGGGTTACGTTAAGGGACAACGTGGGTTACGTTAAGGGACAACGTGGGTTAGGTTAAGGGACAACGTGGGTTAGGTTAAGGGACAACGTGGGTTAGGTTAAGGGACAACGTGGGTTAGGTTAAGGGACAACGTGGGTTAGGTTAAGGGACAACGTGGGTTAGGTTAAGGGACAACGTGGGTTAGGTTAAGGGACAACGTGGGTTACGTTAAGGGACAACGTGGGTTACGTTAAGGGACAACGTGGGTTACGTTAAGGGACAACGTGGGTTACGTTAAGGGACAACGTGGGTTACGTTAAGGGACAACGTGGGTTAGGTTAAGGGACAACGTGGGTTAGGTTAAGGGACAACGTGGGTTAGGTTAAGGGACAACGTGGGTTAGGTTAAGGGACAACGTGGGTTAGGTTAAGGGACAACGTGGGTTAGGTTAAGGGACAACGTGGGTTAGGTTAAGGGACAACGTGGGTTAGGTTAAGGGACAACGTGGGTTAGGTTAAGGGACAACGTGGGTTAGGTTAAGGGACAACGTGGGTTAGGTTAAGGGACAACGTGGGTTAGGTTAAGGGACAACGTGGGTTAGGTTAAGGGACAACGTGGGTTAGGTTAAGGGACAACGTGGGTTAGGTTAAGGGACAACGTGGGTTAGGTTAAGGGACAACGTGGGTTAGGTTAAGGGACAACGTGGGTTAGGTTAAGGGACAACGTGGGTTAGGTTAAGGGACAACGTGGGTTACGTTAAGGGACAACGTGGGTTACGTTAAGGGACAACGTGGGTTACGTTAAGGGACAACGTGGGTTACGTTAAGGGACAACGTGGGTTACGTTAAGGGACAACGTGGGTTACGTTAAGGGACAACGTGGGTTAGGTTAAGGGACAACGTGGGTTAGGTTAAGGGACAACGTGGGTTAGGTTAAGGGACAACGTGGGTTAGGTTAAGGGACAACGTGGGTTAGGTTAAGGGACAACGTGGGTTAGGTTAAGGGACAAATTGAGTTAGGTTAAGGGACAAATTGAGTTAGGTTAAGGGACAAATTGAGTTAGGTTAAGGGACAAATTGAGTTAGGTTAAGGGACAAATTGAGTTAGGTTAAGGGACAAATTGAGTTAGGTTAAGGGACAAATTGAGTTAGGTTAAGGGACAAATTGAGTTAGGTTAAGGGACAAATT
>NW_026062138.1:0-5000 GCF_023897955.1 Schistocerca gregaria | reverse complement strand
AACACGCCGGGCGGCCCCCCTTCACCGGCCGGGAACAGTCCCACCAAGCCACCGCCGCGTATCGCTTCATACCCACATGGGCCTAGTCACGCGTGTGGATGTGGCGGGTACCGCTGAAACAACCGGTTAATAGCTGTACCGATCGTCGCCATCACAGATTCACCTCCAGCGTGAACAACCGCTCAACAACGGATTTCCAGTTCATTTGCGTATCTTGGGCAGTAAACGTAGATGTCCACCTACATTTGCGAATTCAACAATTCTTGCATGCCAGGATGTCATGTGTCACGACACGCTACATCAGACCACATACACACTGCGACATGTGCAGAAGAGAACACGTGGAAGGTGGCCCGCGCACGTATGCGATGTACCTTCCGCGATCCACTGTCAACCGGCATCTGCGGCATGTCCCAGATATGGAACGCGGTCCACCAGGGTAGCACTTTGTGTGAGGCAATACGACAAAGTCGGAATACACGCGTCACTACATCAGACGGCTCACGCTGACCTGACCTGACCTGACTCACCGCACCACCACCCCCAGCGACCCAGGGTGACATACAATGCGTTCGTACGTTCCTCCCACACGCCTCTACGGCGTACCACAGTGCAACCTAGCTGTTATTGGGAGACGAGACAAGTAGCATCAAGCACAACATATGGAAATTGAGATTCGACACCGTTGGGCACAGCCAGCGTACGGTCACACGTATCACACTACTTCACTCTGTACGTAACGACCGATGATCGGTACAGCGTGTGGGTTACGCGTACGACATCAGCGGACAATGGACACAGACCATACCACGACGTACACTGAGGGCGTCGACATCTGAATGCAACTGAACAGCTGCGAGGCTCATTTAACACTCAAACGCCAGACCGACCAGCTTGAGAGGACAGAGACACAAAGAGGGGGACAGAGGGGGACAGAGGGGGGGGAGGGGGGGGGTCGGCGATATAGTCCTATTGCAGTACAATTGACAGTGGATAGCAGGAATATGTGGAAAGTAAGCAACACTCGCAAGACATCTACATGAGGATAACAACGACACCAGAGATTCCGAGCAGTGAACTATGTTAGGCAAAGGGACAACGTGGGTTAGGTTAAGGGACAACGTGGGTTAGGTTAAGGGACAACGTGGGTTAGGTTAAGGGACAACGTGGGTTAGGTTAAGGGACAACGTGGGTTAGGTTAAGGGACAACGTGGGTTAGGTTAAGGGACAACGTGGGTTAGGTTAAGGGACAACGTGGGTTAGGTTAAGGGACAACGTGGGTTAGGTTAAGGGACAACGTGGGTTAGGTTAAGGGACAACGTGGGTTAGGTTAAGGGACAACGTGGGTTAGGTTAAGGGACAACGTGGGTTAGGTTAAGGGACAACGTGGGTTAGGTTAAGGGACAACGTGGGTTAGGTTAAGGGACAACGTGGGTTAGGTTAAGGGACAACGTGGGTTAGGTTAAGGGACAACGTGGGTTAGGTTAAGGGACAACGTGGGTTAGGTTAAGGGACAACGTGGGTTAGGTTAAGGGACAACGTGGGTTAGGTTAAGGGACAACGTGGGTTAGGTTAAGGGACAACGTGGGTTAGGTTAAGGGACAACGTCGGTTAGGTTAAGGGACAACGTCGGTTAGGTTAAGGGACAACGTCGGTTAGGTTAAGGGACAACGTCGGTTAGGTTAAGGGACAACGTCGGTTAGGTTAAGGGACAACGTCGGTTAGGTTAAGGGACAACGTCGGTTAGGTTAAGGGACAACGTGGGTTAGGTTAAGGGACAACGTGGGTTAGGTTAAGGGACAACTTGAGTTAGGTTAAGGGACAACTTGAGTTAGGTTAAGGGACAAATTGAGTTAGGTTAAGGGACAAATTGAGTTAGGTTAAGGGACAAATTGAGTTAGGTTAAGGGACAAATTGAGTTAGGTTAAGGGACAACTTGAGTTAGGTTAAGGGACAAATTGAGTTAGGTTAAGGGACAAATTGAGTTAGGTTAAGGGACAAATTGAGTTAGGTTAAGGGACAACTTGAGTTAGGTTAAGGGACAACTTGAGTTAGGTTAAGGGACAACTTGAGTTAGGTTAAGGGACAACTTGAGTTAGGTTAAGGGACAACTTGAGTTAGGTTAAGGGACAACTTGAGTTAGGTTAAGGGACAACTTGAGTTAGGTTAAGGGACAACTTGAGTTAGGTTAAGGGACAACTTGAGTTAAACACGCGATCTAGTGGTTAGGTTAAGGGACAAATTGAGTTAGGTTAAGGGACAAATTGAGTTAGGTTAAGGGACAAATTGAGTTAGGTTAAGGGACAAATTGAGTTAGGTTAAGGGACAACTTGAGTTAGGTTAAGGGACAACTTGAGTTAGGTTAAGGGACAACTTGAGTTAGGTTAAGGGACAACTTGAGTTAGGTTAAGGGACAACTTGAGTTAGGTTAAGGGACAACTTGAGTTAGGTTAAGGGACAACTTGAGTTAGGTTAAGGGACAACTTGAGTTAGGTTAAGGGACAACTTGAGTTAGGTTAAGGGACAACTTGAGTTAGGTTAAGGGACAACTTGAGTTAGGTTAAGGGACAACTTGAGTTAGGTTAAGGGACAACTTGAGTTAGGTTAAGGGACAACTTGAGTTAGGTTAAGGGACAACTTGAGTTAGGTTAAGGGACAACTTGAGTTAGGTTAAGGGACAACTTGAGTTAGGTTAAGGGACAACTTGAGTTAGGTTAAGGGACAACTTGAGTTAGGTTAAGGGACAACTTGAGTTAGGTTAAGGGACAACGTGGGTTAGGTTAAGGGACAAATTGAGTTAGGTTAAGGGACAACTTGAGTTAGGTTAAGGGACAACTTGAGTTAGGTTAAGGGACAACTTGAGTTAGGTTAAGGGACAACTTGAGTTAGGTTAAGGGACAACTTGAGTTAGGTTAAGGGACAACTTGAGTTAGGTTAAGGGACAACTTGAGTTAGGTTAAGGGACAACTTGAGTTAGGTTAAGGGACAACTTGAGTTAGGTTAAGGGACAACTTGAGTTAGGTTAAGGGACAACTTGAGTTAGGTTAAGGGACAACTTGAGTTAGGTTAAGGGACAACTTGAGTTAGGTTAAGGGACAACTTGAGTTAGGTTAAGGGACAACTTGAGTTAGGTTAAGGGACAACTTGAGTTAGGTTAAGGGACAACTTGAGTTAGGTTAAGGGACAACTTGAGTTAGGTTAAGGGACAACTTGAGTTAGGTTAAGGGACAACTTGAGTTAGGTTAAGGGACAACTTGAGTTAGGTTAAGGGACAACTTGAGTTAGGTTAAGGGACAACTTGAGTTAGGTTAAGGGACAACTTGAGTTAGGTTAAGGGACAACTTGAGTTAGGTTAAGGGACAACTTGAGTTAGGTTAAGGGACAACTTGAGTTAGGTTAAGGGACAACTTGAGTTAGGTTAAGGGACAACTTGAGTTAGGTTAAGGGACAAATTGAGTTAGGTTAAGGGACAAATTGAGTTAGGTTAAGGGACAAATTGAGTTAGGTTAAGGGACAAATTGAGTTAGGTTAAGGGACAAATTGAGTTAGGTTAAGGGACAAATTGAGTTAGGTTAAGGGACAAATTGAGTTAGGTTAAGGGACAAATTGAGTTAGGTTAAGGGACAAATTGAGTTAGGTTAAGGGACAAATTGAGTTAGGTTAAGGGACAAATTGAGTTAGGTTAAGGGACAAATTGAGTTAGGTTAAGGGACAAATTGAGTTAGGTTAAGGGACAAATTGAGTTAGGTTAAGGGACAAATTGAGTTAGGTTAAGGGACAAATTGAGTTAGGTTAAGGGACAAATTGAGTTAGGTTAAGGGACAAATTGAGTTAGGTTAAGGGACAAATTGAGTTAGGTTAAGGGACAAATTGAGTTAGGTTAAGGGACAAATTGAGTTAGGTTAAGGGACAAATTGAGTTAGGTTAAGGGACAAATTGAGTTAGGTTAAGGGACAAATTGAGTTAGGTTAAGGGACAAATTGAGTTAGGTTAAGGGACAAATTGAGTTAGGTTAAGGGACAAATTGAGTTAGGTTAAGGGACAAATTGAGTTAGGTTAAGGGACAAATTGAGTTAGGTTAAGCTATAATCTGGTACAGCCACAGTTAGGTTAAGCGATAATCTGGTACAGCCACAGTTAGGTTAAGCGATAATCTGGTACAGCCACAGTTAGGTTAAGCGATAAACTGGTACAGCCACAGTTAGGTTAAGCGATAAACTGGTACAGCCACAGTTAGGTTAAGCGATAAACTGGTACAGCCACAGTTAGGTTAAGCGATAAACTGGTACAGCCACAGTTAGGTTAAGCGATAAACTGGTACAGCCACAGTTAGGTTAAGCGATAAACTGGTACAGCCACAGTTAGGTTAAGCGATAAACTGGTACAGCCACAGTTAGGTTAAGCGATAAACTGGTACAGCCACAGTTAGGTTAAGCGATAAAGTTGGTTAAATTTGGTATTGTGTGGGAAGGGGGCAGAGAGAGAGGGGGGGGGGGGTGGATAGTGGTGGCAGTACACGGATGCCTGAGTCACCGTCAGATACGTCACGTCGGTTCGATGCTTGTAGCAAGAGGCTGGCGGATGTGTGTCTCTCACTTCTGCAATTTTTCATGTGGTATAACACGAGGGCGGGGGATGATATTTGGTGCCCCTCTGTGTAGGATGTGTGTTGGTGGTGTTGATTTATCTGAGCAATGGTAGTTGTCGGAGGAGTGGGGTATTGTGCTTTTATAGGTGGACCTACTGCTCTGGTTATCATAGTGTCGACGGTGCAATGTGGCAGAGAGGATGCACTCGACATTGTCGCATTCCAGATGTTTACGTATTGTGTGTCTCCGTTGCAGGCCGAGAGTGGTGCATGTTCGAGTGTCTGGCTGACGTGCGATTCACGTTGTGTGCCCAGTCTTACAGCACGTATAGGGACATTCGCATAAATCATCTATATTTGGCCTTGCATCATTTACTAAGCAGTGCCGTGAGACGAACACGCGATCTAGTGT
>NW_026062137.1:0-41484 GCF_023897955.1 Schistocerca gregaria | reverse complement strand
CACTAGATCGCGTGTTGTCTGATTATGTTGGGTAACAAAATGATGGGATGATAGGGTCTCTTGGGTGTGTGTAGATGTTTGTTGTTTGAGTGAGTGTTATGGTGTTTGTATTTTATTTTTGTTTATCATGGTATGTTGTAGTTTGTGGTGTTTTGTCGTGATGGGAAATGTCGTTCTTGGGTCGGGTGGATTTTGTCCCAGATTTCTGATGAGTGGGTGGTTCGAATCCGTGGTTTGGTGGAAGAAAAAAAAAAAAAAAAAAAAAAAACTTTATGGATTTTTCTTTGGATGATTTCCGGGATTTTGATTGAGTATGTTATGGTTTGTGTATATGTCTCGGTTTGTCTGGTACCGGCCGGCATCAGCAGTAATTCTGAAGTATTTGTTCTGCACCCTTTTTTACTCTTGTTATGTTTGGTGTCTGCGGCCATTGACCAGATTTTCAGAGCCGTAAGTGATGGCTGGTTCCTATGACGGTTTTGAAGATTTTCTTTTTGCGCGCATATTTATTCTGTTTCCTTTGATGATTGGGTACAGTCTGAATATTGCTGCTGCAGCCTTGTTACAAACGTGTGTAACATGGTCTCTAAATGTCAACCTCTTGTCCAGCTTGATGCCTAGATACTTTATTGTGCCTGACCATGGAAGATTGTTATTTCTGAGGCGTATATGCAGGTTAGGAGGTATTCTTTTTGAATGTGAATCGTATTGTATTGCTTGGGTTTTCTCCGCGTTTATTGTTTTTTGTTTCCATTGGTTAGCCCATTTCTGGATGGATTGTAGGTGTTGCTCTATTTTTGTGACTCTATATTGCAGGTTAGAACTGCTGCGGTAGACTGCAGTGTCGTCTGCAAATAGTGACAAGTGTCCTCCCAGCTGTTTGTTTGTGTATATTGAGTAGAGAATGGGCCCCAGCACTGAGCCTTGCGGGACTCCAGCCTCTATGGATCTAGTGTTACTTGCCGCTCCTGGTACACGGACATAGAATGTGCTCTGTTGCGGAGAAAAGAAGCAATAATGTGGATGGGGCAGTTGTACTGGTGGAGCTTGTAGATAAGGCGTTATCGAATGCTTTTCCAATGTCAAGCAGGACTGCTCCAGTACTGTGTCTAATGTTTCTGGCCTGACATATGTGCTCGACTAGTCTGGTCACCTGGTGGGTGGTGCTGTGTTCTTCGCGGAATCGGAATTGTTGTGGGATGATTATGTTGTTATCCTTTAAGAATTGAATTTCTTCAGTTCAGTTTGAATGAGCTTTCGAGAACCTTTCCAAGGAAGTTGGCCTATAGTTTTGCGGAAATAATAAGTCCTTGTTTGGCTTTGGTAATGTGATGACTCGGGCCTGTTTCCAAGTAGTTTAGTCTGAAGCAAGCATTATATATTGATGTTAGATAGATAATTGATAGTTGCTGGAGGTAGGTGATGTAGTAGTTGCGGTTTGATGGAATCTGGGCCTGATGCCTTCTTAGGATGTGTGTATGTTTGTGATGTGATAAGATGTGGGGTTTCTTTCTGCGTTTATTGGATTGTGAAAGATGTTCTGATCGGGGCACTTAGGATGCGGTTTTACCCTTCTGAGTACCATTTCCTGGTGGTCATCAGTTTCGTCATCTACCGCTTCTGGTGCTTGGAATTGCCTTCCTAGTGAATCCGCCAGTGCTTCAGCTCGGTCTGTGGGGTCGTTCCTTCCCCATGTAGATGTAGATGTTTCGTGTCTAGTTTACGAGTTTTAAGAAATTTCCAGAATTTTTCCTGGTCCCTTCCTGCTTCTCGTAACGTTTCCTCCCACGCCTCGCTACGGTGGTTTTCGGAGCTCTCTTTTGATCCTCCCGGCCAATTGCTCTGATTTTCGTCGGTCGGCTGGGTCCCTGTAGTTTTGCCATCTCTTTCTGGCGCGCGCGGGCTGCGGTTGGCGCTTTGGTGGCAACGGCCGGGGCAAGCAGCGGTGTGTGGTGTGGTGCGGGGCGGGCAGGGGCAGGGGCAGTGGCAGTGGCAGTGGCAGTGGTGGTTGACGGATGGCCTGGGGGCCGAAAAACGGGCCGGACGGCGGACGGATGTTGAGAGAGGCGGCGCGCACGCGTCTCGCGCGGACACAGCGCCACAGCGTTGATGATTGGAAGGAGGTGCGGTGCGGGGATGGGCCCAGGAAAAAAGACGGTCGTGGCCCCTGTCTTGGGTGCGTGTCGACGTCAGCACCGTCGGTGTGGTGTGGTGTGGTGTGGTGTGGTGTGGGCAGGGAGGGGGGAAAAAGGGGCTGCGGGCTGCGGAGGGAATGGTGGTGGGGAGTAGGGACACATGTGGGCGGGCGCAAAATCGGCCGGTGCCCGTAAACCGCGGCGGGATATTGGGTGGAAAAGAGGGAAATTGTAGAAAGGAAAACAAGCGGAGGGGGCGAATGTGGTGGGGGGGGACGGGCGGGGGCGAGGCGACAGCTTGCTTTTTCTTTTTCATTTTATTTTATTTTGTTGTAGTGTTTTTGTTTTTTTGTTTTTTTTGCGTGTGTGTGGCCTTGGAGAGGCTGGTCTTGTCTGGCTTACGCTTTGGGTGCGTGTGTTGGTACTTTTTCGTTTTTTCTTGTTCTGCAGAGCAGGGGCGGGGCGGGTGGGAACGGCTGGCTGGCTGTGCCCAGAGGAGGAGGAGACGCTGGCGGCGGGCCCGGCTCCTGGGGCTGCTGTTGCATGCGCTGTGCAAAGAAAGGAAGAGAGGGTTTGTTTGGCTGGTGAAGTGCATTATTTAAGTGTGGGCTTGCCGGCCTGGCTCCGATGCGCAGGTAGATAGATGCCGGCGGCGACCGCAGGCAGGCGCGTTGTGTGTACAGAGGGACGAGCCATGTGTTTTGCAAGCAGGACGTGGCGTGCCGAGTGGAGAGGAGGCGGCGGCTCGGCTCGGTTCGGCCCGGTCCGGCGGTGCCGCGCTGTTGTCGCGGACGTGAGCGCCCCCTGGCGGGCGGGTGGTTGGCGGCGGCGTGGTGGACGCGTGTGGCAGTTGTGTGCACGGGGTTGCTTGGGCGAGTGAGCAGTGGCTGGCGGTGTTGGCGCGTCGTCGGGGAGGTATGTGTTGCGGCCGCGTCTGCTGCGCGCTGCGTCGTTGTGTCGACTGTGTGTGGGCGTGGGCACGTGTGCTCTGCCGAGGGCGTCGTAAAAAAGTGGGTCGCGGTGTGGCGTGCGTAGCCCGTGATGATGTATTGTGCGTCGCGTCGTTGTGTGCGAAACGGATGCCGAGAGGTAGGTGTGTGGTGAGTGCGAAGCGCGAATGTGCGGCGTTTGGCGGTTTCGGTGTGTTTTCTGTTTTTGCGGCGTGAGAGTGGGGCTGGCTGGCTGGCTGTTTGTTGTTGGTTGCCTTGTGTGTGTAGGTTGATGGCGCGACGCGGAGGGGACGCCGTTTGCTGCGTGCCTTGCCTCGCGTGTGTTGGCGCGCCGTGCATGTGTTTGGGTCGTGGGGGCGGTGTTTTTGTTTGTATTTGGATTTTCATTTTTTTGGCGTGTTGTGTCGTGTATGGCAAGGGCGAGAGGAGTAGTGCGGTAGTGGTAGTGCAGTAGTGTCGTTGCGGCACGGGCGTCTGGTGGGGCTGTGCGTCGTGGCGGGGAAGGTGTGTAGGTTGCGGCGATGCGGCGAGCCCAGCCCGTCGTTTGACGGTGTGCGGGTGAGTTGCGCTGCGAATCGAGTGTGGCGGGAAGGGAGCTGCGTGGCGCCTGCGTCCGTTGGCAGCAGGGGCTGTGCTTTTGAGAGTTTGTTTGATTTCGGGACGACGACGACGACGACGACGACGACGACGACGACGACGACTGGTTGGTTGGTTGGTTGGTGGGTGGGGGTGGCGTGCACGTTTGTCGTACTGGGCGAGTCGATTGCCTGCCGGCTGCGAAAGGTGCGCCGCCGCCCGTCTCTCGCGCTCTGTGTTGTTTTTTTTTCTGTGTGTGTCGGCTGCGTTTTTGTTTGCGGTGCGCGCGAAAACGGTGGTGCCGAAAGTGTGCCGGCGTGGCGTTGCGACCGCGACGAGCCGCGGGCGCGCCATTTGGCTGGTGTTGCGTGAAGAGCGGCTGTGTACGGGTAGTGGCTGTAGCCGTACGTGTACGTGCATCCGGCCCGGCCGCCAGCCCAGCCCAGCCGAGTCGGGTGAGCGGAGGCCGACACGTGGTGGTGCTGTGCTCTCTCGGCTCGGGGGGGTTTGTGTGTGTGTGTGTGTGTGTGCGTGCGTGCGTGCGTGCGTGTCTCGTTCGCTCTCCGGAATCTGCTCGTTCTGCTGATCCCCCGCCTGTCGGCGTCGTTTATTTTTACTTATTTATTTTTTACCTGTTGTTTGTTTTTCGACGTCGTCTTGCAGTTTTGTCCTTTGCGGCGTGCCGACGACCCGCCGCGCGACCTTATGAAACCCCAAAGCGTGGCGTGGCGTGGCGTGGCGTGGCGTGGCCGAGCCGCAGCAGCTAAGGGGGTGCGGCCGCCTCGACGCCTTAACCTCCTAAACTTCTTTAAGCCGTTAACGCAGCCACCTAAACTAACGTAACCTAACCTAAGCCCTTAGGCCAACCCCCAAGTCGCCTTAACCTAACGTACGTGACCGCAACCTTAGCTTAACGCCTACGTTAAGACGTGACGTCACGTCAACGCTTAACCTAACCCTGACGCCTTCTTAGCCTAACCTGACGTAACCTAAGGTAAGGTAACCGTTGAAAGAAAGAAACCACCTTTGTTTTGACGTTGAGGCGTGTAAGGTCGGCTGTGAGGGCAGATTCGGTGTGTCTGTAGTTGGGGCTGGCTGGTAATTTATTTTGTTTGTTTGTTTATCGTTGTTTTGTTTTGTTTTGTTTTCGCCTGTGGCGGGGGGGGGGGGGGGGGTTGGCGCTCCGTCGGCCGGTGCCATGTTGCGCAGGCGGCGATCGTAAAAAAGTAGAAAAAAAAAAGAAAAAAGAAAAAAAAAATGTGTTGGAAGGGCTGTGGGTGTTGGCGGGCGAGGCGAGAGGAGGAGGACGGCCCGCGGCCGTGGCCCGACGGCTGCGGGCCGATCGGGAAAACGGCGGAAGGCGATGGGGCGGCGGAGGTGCGTTTGTGCACGGCCGTCATCGCCGCACGACTCGGCTCGTGTGGCTGTGGCGCCGGCCGCGGTGGCCGGGCTGCCGCGGCGACGGTGTGGGAGTTTTGACGAAGGTTTGGCCATTGTGGCGGGTCGTCGGCTGGGGCTGTGGGGGCGGCATTTGGGCGGGGGCGGCGATTCTCGGCGGGCCGACCCAGGCTGTGGCGCGCGGTGGCTGCAGTTTGGCCGTGGTTTGCGGCGCCGCCGCGGCGACTGGTTGGCGACCGTGGTGTCGGTGTGTGTAGCCCCATCCTCGGTGGTTTGAATGGCGCGGGTGGTTGCGGCGCAGGTTGGGGGCTGCTCCGCGCAGGCTGTCGGACGTTGGGCGGTAGCAAGCGCGGGAGGCGCGGCGCGGCGGCGCGGCGGCGCGCCGAGTGGCGGCCGCTCTCTCGGCCGTCCGCGCCCGCCCGCGACACTGGCTGGGCCAGGCGCGTGCGCGGCTATTCTCTGCTGCGCGCCCCTCGCTGTTGTGCGTCGTCGAAGGAGAGAAGGAAGCGAAACCAAGGGGGAAAAAAGAAAAGAGAACAGGCAAAAGATGGCAGACCAGGCGGCTACGAACGAGACTGCCGCGGCACCCGCCGCCACCGGCACTACGAAGAAGGCCAAGTCTGCGTCGTCTGCGAAGAAGCCGCGCGCCAAGCCTGCGCACCCGCGCACCTCTGAGATGGTGACGGCCGCCATCAAGAGTCTGAAGGAGCGCGGCGGGTCGTCGCTGCAGGCGATCAAGAAGTACATTGCCGCGCACTACAAGCTGGACGCGGAGAAGCTGGCGCCCTTTATCAAGAAGTACCTCAAGTCGGCCGTCGTGGCTGGCGAGCTGGTGCAGACGAAGGGGAAGGGCGCGTCGGGCTCTTTCAAGCTTGCCGGCGCCGGCGGCGGGGCGGCCGAGGGCGGCAAGGCTCGTGGTGGCGGCGGTGGTGCGAAGAAGAAGCGCGCCGCTCCGGCCAGCAAGGAGAAGAAGGGGGCCCGTGCGGCCGGCGCAAAGAAGGCTGGCGGCGTGAAGGCGGCGACCGGTCGGAAGGCGGGCGCCGCCAAGAAGGCGTCTGCGGCGTCGGCCGCTCCCGCGGGTGCGAAGAAGGCGGCTGCGGCCAAGCCGGCCAAGGCCAAGTCGCCGTCGAAGGCGAAGAAGGCCGCCAAGGTTCCGACGAAGAAGCCGAAGGCGCCGCGCCCGAAGAAGGCGACGGCGACGCCGTCTAAGGCGAAGGCTTCGCCCAAGAAGAAGAAGTAAAAAGGGCAGGGAAGGGTTGGCGGTTGACACCGTCGCCTGGTGGCCGGCGCGCAACCAGAGGCTGTCGCGCGGTCCCGGACAAAAACAAAAACGGCCCTTCTCAGGGCCATCAAAGCACGTCGGGAAGGTGTTGATTGTCGTGTCGTGGTCGGTCGGTTGCCTTGTTGTCTGTCTGTCTTGCTTGCTGGCGTTTGTTTGTTTGTGTCATGTGTGGATGGTGTTTGCGTGCCGCGGTGGTTGGATTGTGGGGTCGTTGGCGGGCGTGGGCGGCGGCGCCGCGGTTGGTGTTACATAAAGTGTATTTTTACTTTTATTATTTTTTACCTATTTATTTTGCGCCGCGTTTGTTTGTTTGTTTGTCTTGGTGGTGGTTTTGGAATAGTCCTTTTTTGGCTTTGCTTTCCGGGCGTCACGTTTTGTGCCGTGGCCTGTGTGGGTGGCGCTATTGACGCTTGCGACTTGGCTCGGCCGGTGCGGTGCTTTTTTTTGGAAACGGCGGCGCCGGGCCGGGGGTGGGACGACTGGACTGGAGAGTGAGTGGGGAACTAGTCGTTGCGACCGACAAAGTTTTGCTCGCGACGGAGAGACGTTAGTGGCCCTGAAAAGGGCCGTTTTGTTTGTTTGGCGGTGTGCGGGTTTAGGCGCGCTCGCCGCGGATGCGGCGCGCGAGCTGGATGTCCTTGGGCATGATGGTGACTCGCTTGGCGTGGATTGCGCACAGGTTGGTGTCTTCGAAGAGGCCGACGAGGTAGGCCTCGCTGGCCTCCTGCAGGGCCATGACTGCGGAGCTCTGGAAGCGCAGGTCGGTCTTGAAGTCCTGGGCGATCTCGCGCACTAGGCGCTGGAATGGCAGCTTGCGGATGAGCAGCTCTGTGCTCTTCTGGTAGCGCCTGATTTCTCGCAGGGCGACGGTGCCCGGCCTGTAGCGGTGGGGCTTCTTGACGCCGCCGGTGGCGGGCGCGCTCTTCCTCGCCGCCTTGGTGGCGAGCTGTTTGCGCGGCGCCTTTCCGCCGGTGGACTTGCGGGCCGTTTGCTTTGTCCGGGCCATGGCTACTGCGGATGCGGCGTGGAGGATATGCGTGCGCGACGGCGTCCGGTGCTGCCTTGACAACGGGCCCGCGCGCCCCGGGTGCTGCGCTTATATGCCCTCGGTGCGCGGTGGTGGGGGGAGGGGAGGGCGGGCCGCGGGGCCCCAGAGTCTATATAGGGGGGCGGCGCGCGCGCTGGGCGCCACAACCGTAGCCGACTCGCTAGCGCCGGGTGAGGAGCTTGCCTTGCTTTCTGTTTTTTATATTATTGTGGTTGAGACGCTTGAAGAAGAAGAAGAATGACAGGCCGCGGCAAGGGAGGAAAGGGGCTCGGCAAGGGTGGCGCCAAGCGGCACCGCAAGGTGTTGCGCGACAACATCCAGGGCATCACGAAGCCCGCGATCCGCCGCCTGGCGCGCAGGGGCGGCGTGAAGCGCATCTCTGGTCTGATCTACGAGGAGACGCGCGGAGTGCTGAAGGTGTTCCTGGAGAACGTGATCCGCGACGCGGTGACGTACACTGAGCACGCCAAGCGCAAGACTGTGACGGCCATGGACGTGGTGTACGCCCTGAAGAGGCAGGGGCGCACCCTGTACGGTTTCGGCGGTTAGGCGGTGTGAGACCGAAGGAAGGAAAGAGAGATTGAAAAACGGCCCTTTTCAGGGCCACCACAGTGTTCGGAAGTTGAAAAGTGCGAAAGAGTCTGTGTTGCTGGTTTTTCTCTTTTCCTTTTTAGTCTACTTGGCCTTTTAGTTTTGTTTGGAGTTTTTTTTTGACGTGGTGTGCGGTGCGGTTGGGAGGGAAGGAAGGAAGCGTGCCCTTGCGTTGTGTGAGCTCCTTCCTTCCTTCCTTCCTTCCTTCCTTCCCCTCCCTCTTTGCTTGTATGCTTCTTGTCGGTGGATGGGCTGTGTGTTGCGGCGCGGCTGAGTGCCGAGGGGTTGTTATTTTTGAGGTGTGTTGTTGTGCGCCACGTGTGCTGGTTAATGGTCGCGAGACTGTGCGTGCGTGGAGTTGAGTGGAGGAGGTGGCCAAGTACGTGTGTACAAGATGGCGGCGCCTGTGTGTGTAAGAAGGAAAAAAAAACCGTACACAGAAAGAGAGAGAGAGAAAAGTGGTGCGACGAACGACTGGAATTCTGCTTTGGACGTAGGTTTGTGTGGTGGCCCTGAAAAGGGCCGATTGTGTTTTGTTTTTTGAGCCGAGGCGGCAAATGGCGCGCTGCGTGCCAAGGGAGCACGCGGCGGTTGCCGATTGCGCTGTCTCTCTTTTAGGCCTTCTTCTCGGTCTTCTTTGGCAGCAGGACGGCCTGGATGTTGGGCAGGACACCTCCCTGTGCGATGGTGACGCCCGACAAGAGCTTGTTGAGCTCCTCGTCGTTGCGTATGGCGAGCTGCAGGTGGCGCGGGATGATGCGCGTCTTCTTGTTGTCGCGGGCCGCGTTTCCGGCCAGCTCGAGCACCTCAGCCGCGAGGTACTCCATGACGGCGGCGAGGTAGACGGGCGCCCCGGCGCCGACGCGCTCGGCGTAGTTTCCCTTGCGCAGGAGGCGGTGGATTCTGCCGACCGGGAACTGGAGCCCAGCCCTGCTTGAGCGGGACTTTGACTTGCCCTTGACTTTGCCTCCCTTTCCGCGTCCGGACATGGCGATGGGCTAGTTTGGAAAGAAGCGAGAAAGAAAAGCACAACGCCCCAAACGGTGCGAGCCGCAGCGAGTCGAGCAGCGGAGTGCGTGCCGGCGCCGGCGGGGTGGGGGTCCTTTATGGGCTCGGGTGCGGCGGCCGGTTGCGCGCGCGCCCCATTGGTCGGCGGCCGCAGCAGGGCGAGCTGGTAAAGGTGCGGCGGCGGCGTGCGGCGGGTGCCACTGTGTGGGGAGACGCTGACTGGAGCGGAGCGCCTGACTGACTGACTGTTTGTTCGTGATGCCGCCCAAGACTAGCGGGAAAGCCGCCAAGAAGGCTGGCAAGGCGCAGAAGAACATTTCGAAGGGCGACAAGAAGAAGAAGCGCAAGAGGAAGGAGAGCTATGCCATCTACATCTACAAGGTGCTGAAGCAGGTGCACCCTGACACGGGCATCTCTTCGAAGGCGATGAGCATCATGAACAGCTTCGTGAACGACATTTTCGAGCGCATTGCGGCCGAGGCTTCTCGCCTGGCGCACTACAACAAGCGCTCGACCATCACGTCCCGCGAGATCCAGACCGCTGTGCGGCTCTTGCTGCCTGGCGAGCTGGCCAAGCACGCGGTGAGCGAGGGCACGAAGGCGGTGACCAAGTACACGAGCTCCAAGTAAGGAGGTGGCTCTTGGAAATAGGAGGCTCGTCCGCGGCGCGGCGAAGAAAAGAAAAAACGGCCCTTTTCAGGGCCACCAAAATGCCTTTGCGGGAAGGGCGGAATTGTTGTTGTTGTGAGCGGGTGGACGGCGGCACAGCTGTAGCTGTAGCTTGTGGTGTGGTGTGGTGCGGCGCCGGCGCCGGCGCCTTTGGTTTTGGTGTGACGTTGGGATACGCACTTTAGCCACAGCCGGGTCGTGGGCGTGGGTGTTTCGAGACGTGTTGGTGTTAGGGGGGCGGATCGCTGGAGTTGGCTTGTTTGATATATATATATTTTTTTTTTTTTTTTTTTTTTTTTTTTTGTCCCCTTTGTATGGTATGGCCGGAGGTGTGGAACGGAAAGCAAACCGCGACTGTCGGATGTCACACCGTTGGTGGCGAGGGTGAGAAACACGTTGCCGCCTACAGCTGCTTCTACGCCGAGCGGGTGCGTTAAGTTAGTTGGTTGGTTGGGCGACGTAAAAGTGGAGCGTGGAGGTGTGTGTGAACGTGAGGAGACACGCATTGCATTGTATTTGTACGCGCGAGGTGAGTTAGGAGACCACGCGCCACGACGTACGGTGCCCTCTTTCGACCTGACGTCTGACGTCTGGTTTTTGTTTGTGGAGGCGGTGTCGTCATTCTGGATGTACGTGTATTTTCCGCTCAGTTGAGTGAGGTGACGCGAGACGACGGCGTCGGTGGTGTTTTTGTTTTGTTGTTGGCGCCCCGGGGATGAAGAGGGGCACCCGACGGTAACGAGAGGTTGCACTTTGTGATCGGTCGAATGTCCGGGGAGCGAGGAATAGGGTGGGGGGTTGAAAAGAAACGCCAGTGTAGGGCAACGGGACGGTGAACGTTCCCGTGGTGTCGGAGGTGTGCAGTGGGGGGGAGGAAAAAAAAAAAAAAAAAAAGCGCGTAACGGCGCGGCTGCCGTGGTGGAAACGTTCTCTCCAACTTTGGTGGTGTCCCCTGTGTGTTTTGTTGTTCTCTATATCGTGTGTCCCCTCGCACAAGACGCTCTCTGGGCGGGTTTGATTCATTCATTTTTGCATAGTCACGTAGCGTAGAATGGAATGCGCAAGAGTTGAGTGAGACTGGGGACGGTATATGGTCTGAGCAGCGTCAGCTGCACTGCACTCCCCGGAAAAGAATCTTGGATGCCGTGCTAACTGAAATTTGGTGGACGGGGTTCTCAAGGCTGTTTTCCTATTTTGTTGTTTGTTTGTCTCTAGTTAAGATGGTGAAATGACGTCGAAGAAGCAGTATTGCAAATACTGTTATGGAAATGCCCTAGTTTGATGAAAGGAAATGTGTGTTGAATACAGGATGGTAAAGACCAAGTGCGTTGAAAGAAACGTTGTGAAGGAACGAACGTTCCCTGAATTGGTTTCTTTTTGTTCCCGAGTTGTGTACAATGGACGACGGTTGTGCCATATCGCAGCATTGCATCATCCCCAGGTTTTATTTCAATTGAGCGATAAAAAAAGGAAAAAGAGAAGAACAAGAACACTATCGAAATGGTCTATGGTGTGTGACCCACAATTGTTGTCTTTAAATCACTTACCCAACCATGTCGTAAAAATATTTTTTTTTTACAGTGGCTGCCGAATGACCTAGATGTAACAGAGAGAGAGAGAAACACATGGCGTGTCAGATGTTTGTTTTCTTTTCCCCCCCCGTCAAGTGGCAAATGCGAACACCGTCAGCTGTAATTGACGATCGACACTAGTATGGCGCGAAAAGGGGGTGCGACCTGTGCAGTTGTGGGTGAAACTTTGGGTGATGGGCTGTCATGCGGCATCGCGTGCGTTCATTACCCCTCGGCGGCGGCGCCGCAGCTCCGTCCAGCTCGCGCTCTCGGAAACAACCCTCTCGTAATGCCGCGTCTCCTCCGTCACTGCAATTTTCAAAGGGAAACCTGTGTGGCCGGTGGGGGTGTGTCAACCGTTGGCCTCAAGCTCCGCCGACAAAAAGTGTTGAGTGTATCCAGTGTGAGAGAGGTTGACGCTTTTCGTGGGGTGTGTGTGTGTGTGTGTGTGGCAATGTTTTGAAAAGTTTGCAACGTACGTTAAGAAGTGTTGACGCTGAAACTTGCGGGCTGTGTGGCCCTGGTGGTTGGCTGGCTGGAGACGCGGGCGTGTCCAGTCGGTCGGTTGTTGTGGCTGAAAGGTACGTATACGGTTCCGCCGTCCCGTCGGAACTGCGTCTGTCTGGAAGGTATGACGTGACGTGCAGTTTTTATTAGGTCAGCCCTTGTTGTGTATTGTTCCATTTGTTGCTCACTCGTCACCCGTATTTGGTGTGGCGATGTATGTGGACGTACTGCTGGATCAGTGTCAGGGTTTCCGTGGGAGGTGTTGGTTGGGTTGGATTTGCCTGACACGGCTGAGTCCGCAATTGGCCTGCCGTTCGTTGATGCGATATGTGGGTTCTGAGGAAGAATGTGTACGAGATAGTTGCCCCTGCCCTGCCCTTTCTTTCGCGTTCGTGTGTGCCCCCCTTGTTGTGTAGTGTGGGTTGAACATGGTTCTTTACCGAGTGGGGGGGAATGGGATGGACGGATCCGTTGCTGTTGCTGTCACCGTCAAGACAACGCACGCACCCCTGTCCTACGAGAAGGTGTGTCAACCGGGGTTTCGGTAGTCGTGTGTGTAGGGGACGGGGAGAAGCAAAGTGGAGAGTGCGGCACGGGCAGAGAGTGGAATTGGGGCGCGTTGATGTTGGGAAACATCCCCCAAGGGTTGCGGGATGATGTGGCGGTGAGAGCGGGGGGCGGGGGAGAAAAGAAAAGCGAAAAAGAACTAAGGAAGAGGAGGAGGCGTGCGTGCGCGCAGTGGCGGGGCCCCAAAGACCTGTCGTGTGGTGTCGGCCGAACGCGAGCGCGAACGCGAACGCGTGTGCGGGGCAGCGTCGGCACGGAGGAGAGAGAGAGAGAGAGAGAGAGAGAGAGAGAGAGAGCTAGCTGGTCTGATGGGTATTTTTTACCCCCTGTACTCGGAGGACCGGATCTGTCCTTGATCCCTGCCTTCTGTCTGATTATGTTGGGTAACAAAATGATGGGATGATAGGGTCTCTTGGGTGTGTGTAGATGTTTGTTGTTTGAGTGAGTGTTATGGTGTTTGTATTTTATTTTTGTTTACCATGGTATGTTGTAGTTTGTGGTGTTTTGTCGTGATGGGAAATGTCGTTCTTGGGTCGGGTGGATTTTGTCCCAGATTTCTGATGAGTGGGTGGTTCGAATCCGTGGTTTGGTGGAAGAAAAAAAAAAAAAAAAAAAAAAAAAAAACTTTATGGATTTTTCTTTGGATGATTTCCGGGATTTTGATTGAGTATGTTATGGTTTGTGTATATGTCTCGGTTTGTCTGGTACCGGCCGGCATCAGCAGTAATTCTGAAGTATTTGTTCTGCACCCTTTTTTACTCTTGTTATGTTTGGTGTCTGCGGCCATTGACCAGATTTTCAGAGCCGTAAGTGATGGCTGGTTCCTATGACGGTTTTGAAGATTTTCTTTTTGGCGCGCATATTTATTCTGTTTCCTTTGATGATTGGGTACAGTCTGAATATTGCTGCTGCAGCCTTGTTACAAACGTGTGTAACATGGTCTCTAAATGTCAACCTCTTGTCCAGCTTGATGCCTAGATACTTTATTGTGCCTGACCATGGAAGATTGTTATTTCTGAGGCGTATATGCAGGTTAGGAGGTATTCTTTTTGAATGTGAATCGTATTGTATTGCTTGGGTTTTCTCCGCGTTTATTGTTTTTTGTTTCCATTGGTTAGCCCATTTCTGGATGGATTGTAGGTGTTGCTCTATTTTTGTGACTCTATATTGCAGGTTAGAACTGCTGCGGTAGACTGCAGTGTCGTCTGCAAATAGTGACAAGTGTCCTCCCAGCTGTTTGTTTGTGTATATTGAGTAGAGAATGGGCCCCAGCACTGAGCCTTGCGGGACTCCAGCCTCTATGGATCTAGTGTTACTTGCCGCTCCTGGTACACGGACATAGAATGTGCTCTGTTGCGGAGAAAAGAAGCAATAATGTGGATGGGGCAGTTGTACTGGTGGAGCTTGTAGATAAGGCGTTATCCGAATGCTTTTCCAATGTCAAGCAGGACTGCTCCAGTACTGTGTCTAATGTTTCTGGCCTGACATATGTGCTCGACTAGTCTGGTCACCTGGTGGGTGGTGCTGTGTTCTTCGCGGAATCGGAATTGTTGTGGGATGATTATGTTGTTATCCTTTAAGAATTGAATTTCTTCAGTTCAGTTTGAATGAGCTTTCCGAGAACCTTTCCAAGGAAGTTGGCCTATAGTTTTGCGGAAATAATAAGTCCTTGTTTGGCTTTGGTAATGTGATGACTCGGGCCTGTTTCCAAGTAGTTTAGTCTGAAGCAAGCATTATATATTGATGTTAGATAGATAATTGATAGTTGCTGGAGGTAGGTGATGTAGTAGTTGCGGTTTGATGGAATCTGGGCCTGATGCCTTCTTAGGATGTGTGTATGTTTGTGATGTGATAAGATGTGGGGTTTCTTTCTGCGTTTATTGGATTGTGAAAGATGTTCTGATCGGGGCACTTAGGATGCGGTTTTACCCTTCTGAGTACCATTTCCTGGTGGTCATCAGTTTCGTCATCTACCGCTTCTGGTGCTTGGAATTGCCTTCCTAGTGAATCCGCCAGTGCTTCAGCTCGGTCTGTGGGGTCGTTCCTTCCCCATGTAGATGTAGATGTTTCGTGTCTAGTTTACGAGTTTTAAGAAATTTCCAGAATTTTTCCTGGTCCCTTCCTGCTTCTCGTAACGTTTCCTCCCACGCCTCGCTACGGTGGTTTTCGGAGCTCTCTTTTTGATCCTCCCGGCCAATTGCTCTGATTTTCGTCGGTCGGCTGGGTCCCTGTAGTTTTGCCATCTCTTTCTGGCGCGCGCGGGCTGCGGTTGGCGCCTTTGGTGGCAACGGCCGGGGCAAGCAGCGGTGTGTGGTGTGGTGCGGGGCGGGCAGGGGCAGGGGCAGTGGCAGTGGCAGTGGCAGTGGTGGTTGACGGATGGCCTGGGGGCCGAAAAACGGGCCGGACGGCGGACGGATGTTGAGAGAGGCGGCGCGCACGCGTCTCGCGCGGACACAGGCGCCACAGCGTTGATGATTGGAAGGAGGTGCGGTGCGGGGATGGGCCCAGGAAAAAAGACGGTCGTGGCCCCTGTCTTGGGTGCGTGTCGACGTCAGCACCGTCGGTGTGGTGTGGTGTGGTGTGGTGTGGTGTGGGCAGGGAGGGGGGAAAAGCGGGCTGCGGGCTGCGGAGGGAATGGTGGTGGGGAGTAGGGACACATGTGGGCGGGCGCAAAATCGGCCGGTGCCCGTAAACCGCGGCGGGATATTGGGTGGAAAAGAGGGAAATTGTAGAAAGGAAAACAAGCGGAGGGGGCGAATGTGGTGGGGGGGACGGGCGGGGGCGAGGCGACAGCTTGCTTTTTCTTTTTCATTTTATTTTATTTTGTTGTAGTGTTTTTGTTTTTTTGTTTTTTTTGCGTGTGTGTGGCCTTGGAGAGGCTGGTCTTGTCTGGCTTACGCTTTGGGTGCGTGTGTTGGTACTTTTTCGTTTTTTCTTGTTCTGCAGAGCAGGGGCGGGGCGGTGGGAACGGCTGGCTGGCTGTGCCCAGAGGAGGAGGAGACGCTGGCGGCGGGCCCGGCTCCTGGGGCTGCTGTTGCATGCGCTGTGCAAAGAAAGGAAGAGAGGGTTTGTTTGGCTGGTGAAGTGCATTATTTAAGTGTGGGCTTGCCGGCCTGGCTCCGATGCGCAGGTAGATAGATGCCGGCGGCGACCGCAGGCAGGCGCGTTGTGTGTACAGAGGGACGAGCCATGTGTTTTGCAAGCAGGACGTGGCGTGCCGAGTGGAGAGGAGGCGGCGGCTCGGCTCGGTTCGGCCCGGTCCGGCGGTGCCGCGCTGTTGTCGCGGACGTGAGCGCCCCCTGGCGGGCGGGTGGTTGGCGGCGGCGTGGTGGACGCGTGTGGCAGTTGTGTGCACGGGTTGCTTGGGCGAGTGAGCAGTGGCTGGCGGTGTTGGCGCGTCGTCGGGGAGGTATGTGTTGCGGCCGCGTCTGCTGCGCGCTGCGTCGTTGTGTCGACTGTGTGTGGGCGTGGGCACGTGTGCTCTGCCGAGGGCGTCGTAAAAAAGTGGGTCGCGGTGTGCGTGCGTAGCCCGTGATGATGTATTGTGCGTCGCGTCGTTGTGTGCGAAACGGATGCCGAGAGGTAGGTGTGTGGTGAGTGCGAAGCGCGAATGTGCGGCGTTTGGCGGTTTCGGTGTGTTTTCTGTTTTTGCGGCGTGAGAGTGGGGCTGGCTGGCTGGCTGTTTGTTGTTGGTTGCCTTGTGTGTGTAGGTTGATGGCGCGACGCGGAGGGGACGCCGTTTGCTGCGTGCCTTGCCTCGCGTGTGTTGGCGCGCCGTGCATGTGTTTGGGTCGTGGGGGCGGTGTTTTTGTTTGTATTTGGATTTTCATTTTTTTGGCGTGTTGTGTCGTGTATGGCAAGGGCGAGAGGAGTAGTGCGGTAGTGGTAGTGCAGTAGTGTCGTTGCGGCACGGGCGTCTGGTGGGGCTGTGCGTCGTGGCGGGGAAGGTGTGTAGGTTGCGGCGATGCGGCGAGCCCAGCCCGTCGTTTGACGGTGTGCCGGGTGAGTTGCGCTGCGAATCGAGTGTGGCGGGAAGGGAGCTGCGTGGCGCCTGCGTCCGTTGGCAGCAGGGGCTGTGCTTTTGAGAGTTTGTTTGATTTCGGGACGACGACGACGACGACGACGACGACGACGACGACGACGACTGGTTGGTTGGTTGGTTGGTGGGTGGGGTGGCGTGCACGTTTGTCGTACTGGGCGAGTCGATTGCCTGCCGGCTGGCGAAAGGTGCGCCGCCGCCCGTCTCTCGCGCTCTGTGTTGTTTTTTTTTCTGTGTGTGTCGGCTGCGTTTTTGTTTGCGGTGCGCGCGAAAACGGTGGTGCCGAAAGTGTGCCGGCGTGGCGTTGCGACCGCGACGAGCCGCGGGCGCGCCATTTGGCTGGTGTTGCGTGAAGAGCGGCTGTGTACGGGTAGTGGCTGTAGCCGTACGTGTACGTGCATCCGGCCCGGCCGCCAGCCCAGCCCAGCCGAGTCGGGTGAGCGGAGGCCGACACGTGGTGGTGCTGTGCTCTCTCGGCTCGGGGGGGTTTGTGTGTGTGTGTGTGTGTGTGCGTGCGTGCGTGCGTGCGTGTCTCGTTCGCTCTCCGGAATCTGCTCGTTCTGCTGATCCCCCGCCTGTCGGCGTCGTTTATTTTTACTTATTTATTTTTTACCTGTTGTTTGTTTTTCGACGTCGTCTTGCAGTTTTGTCCTTTGCGGCGTGCCGACGACCCGCCGCGCGACCTTATGAAACCCCAAAGCGTGGCGTGGCGTGGCGTGGCGTGGCGTGGCCGAGCCGCAGCAGCTAAGGGGGTGCGGCCGCCTCGACGCCTTAACCTCCTAAACTTCTTTAAGCCGTTAACGCAGCCACCTAAACTAACGTAACCTAACCTAAGCCCTTAGGCCAACCCCCAAGTCGCCTTAACCTAACGTACGTGACCGCAACCTTAGCTTAACGCCTACGTTAAGACGTGACGTCACGTCAACGCTTAACCTAACCCTGACGCCTTCTTAGCCTAACCTGACGTAACCTAAGGTAAGGTAACCGTTGAAAGAAAGAAACCACCTTTGTTTTGACGTTGAGGCGTGTAAGGTCGGCTGTGAGGGCAGATTCGGTGTGTCTGTAGTTGGGGCTGGCTGGTAATTTATTTTGTTTGTTTGTTTATCGTTGTTTTGTTTTGTTTTGTTTTCGCCTGTGGCGGGGGGGGGGGGGGGGGTTGGCGCTCCGTCGGCCGGTGCCATGTTGCGCAGGCGGCGATCGTAAAAAAGTAGAAAAAAAAAGAAAAAAGAAAAAAAAAATGTGTTGGAAGGGCTGTGGGTGTTGGCGGGCGAGGCGAGAGGAGGAGGACGGCCCGCGGCCGTGGCCCGACGGCTGCGGGCCGATCGGGAAAACGGCGGAAGGCGATGGGGCGGCGGAGGTGCGTTTGTGCACGGCCGTCATCGCCGCACGACTCGGCTCGTGTGGCTGTGGCGCCGGCCGCGGTGGCCGGGCTGCCGCGGCGACGGTGTGGGAGTTTTGACGAAGGTTTGGCCATTGTGGCGGGTCGTCGGCTGGGGCTGTGGGGGCGGCATTTGGGCGGGGGCGGCGATTCTCGGCGGGCCGACCCAGGCTGTGGCGCGCGGTGGCTGCAGTTTGGCCGTGGTTTGCGGCGCCGCCGCGGCGACTGGTTGGCGACCGTGGTGTCGGTGTGTGTAGCCCCATCCTCGGTGGTTTGAATGGCGCGGGTGGTTGCGGCGCAGGTTGGGGGCTGCTCCGCGCAGGCTGTCGGACGTTGGGCGGTAGCAAGCGCGGGAGGCGCGGCGCGGCGGCGCGGCGGCGCGCCGAGTGGCGGCCGCTCTCTCGGCCGTCCGCGCCCGCCCGCGACACTGGCTGGGCCAGGCGCGTGCGCGGCTATTCTCTGCTGCGCGCCCCTCGCTGTTGTGCGTCGTCGAAGGAGAGAAGGAAGCGAAACCAAGGGGGAAAAAAGAAAAGAGAACAGGCAAAAGATGGCAGACCAGGCGGCTACGAACGAGACTGCCGCGGCACCCGCCGCCACCGGCACTACGAAGAAGGCCAAGTCTGCGTCGTCTGCGAAGAAGCCGCGCGCCAAGCCTGCGCACCCGCGCACCTCTGAGATGGTGACGGCCGCCATCAAGAGTCTGAAGGAGCGCGGCGGGTCGTCGCTGCAGGCGATCAAGAAGTACATTGCCGCGCACTACAAGCTGGACGCGGAGAAGCTGGCGCCCTTTATCAAGAAGTACCTCAAGTCGGCCGTCGTGGCTGGCGAGCTGGTGCAGACGAAGGGGAAGGGCGCGTCGGGCTCTTTCAAGCTTGCCGGCGCCGGCGGCGGGGCGGCCGAGGGCGGCAAGGCTCGTGGTGGCGGCGGTGGTGCGAAGAAGAAGCGCGCCGCTCCGGCCAGCAAGGAGAAGAAGGGGGCCCGTGCGGCCGGCGCAAAGAAGGCTGGCGGCGTGAAGGCGGCGACCGGTCGGAAGGCGGGCGCCGCCAAGAAGGCGTCTGCGGCGTCGGCCGCTCCCGCGGGTGCGAAGAAGGCGGCTGCGGCCAAGCCGGCCAAGGCCAAGTCGCCGTCGAAGGCGAAGAAGGCCGCCAAGGTTCCGACGAAGAAGCCGAAGGCGCCGCGCCCGAAGAAGGCGACGGCGACGCCGTCTAAGGCGAAGGCTTCGCCCAAGAAGAAGAAGTAAAAAGGGCAGGGAAGGGTTGGCGGTTGACACCGTCGCCTGGTGGCCGGCGCGCAACCAGAGGCTGTCGCGCGGTCCCGGACAAAAACAAAAACGGCCCTTCTCAGGGCCATCAAAGCACGTCGGGAAGGTGTTGATTGTCGTGTCGTGGTCGGTCGGTTGCCTTGTTGTCTGTCTGTCTTGCTTGCTGGCGTTTGTTTGTTTGTGTCATGTGTGGATGGTGTTTGCGTGCCGCGGTGGTTGGATTGTGGGGTCGTTGGCGGGCGTGGGCGGCGGCGCCGCGGTTGGTGTTACATAAAGTGTATTTTTACTTTTATTATTTTTTACCTATTTATTTTGCGCCGCGTTTGTTTGTTTGTTTGTCTTGGTGGTGGTTTTGGAATAGTCCTTTTTTGGCTTTGCTTTCCGGGCGTCACGTTTTGTGCCGTGGCCTGTGTGGGTGGCGCTATTGACGCTTGCGACTTGGCTCGGCCGGTGCGGTGCTTTTTTTTGGAAACGGCGGCGCCGGGCCGGGGGTGGGACGACTGGACTGGAGAGTGAGTGGGGAACTAGTCGTTGCGACCGACAAAGTTTTGCTCGCGACGGAGAGACGTTAGTGGCCCTGAAAAGGGCCGTTTTGTTTGTTTGGCGGTGTGCGGGTTTAGGCGCGCTCGCCGCGGATGCGGCGCGCGAGCTGGATGTCCTTGGGCATGATGGTGACTCGCTTGGCGTGGATTGCGCACAGGTTGGTGTCTTCGAAGAGGCCGACGAGGTAGGCCTCGCTGGCCTCCTGCAGGGCCATGACTGCGGAGCTCTGGAAGCGCAGGTCGGTCTTGAAGTCCTGGGCGATCTCGCGCACTAGGCGCTGGAATGGCAGCTTGCGGATGAGCAGCTCTGTGCTCTTCTGGTAGCGCCTGATTTCTCGCAGGGCGACGGTGCCCGGCCTGTAGCGGTGGGGCTTCTTGACGCCGCCGGTGGCGGGCGCGCTCTTCCTCGCCGCCTTGGTGGCGAGCTGTTTGCGCGGCGCCTTTCCGCCGGTGGACTTGCGGGCCGTTTGCTTTGTCCGGGCCATGGCTACTGCGGATGCGGCGTGGAGGATATGCGTGCGCGACGGCGTCCGGTGCTGCCTTGACAACGGGCCCGCGCGCCCCGGGTGCTGCGCTTATATGCCCTCGGTGCGCGGTGGTGGGGGGAGGGGTTTTTTTTTTTTTTTTTTTTTTTTTTTTTTTTTTTTTTTTTTTTTTTTTTTTTTTTTTTTTTTCATCTTTCATTCCTTCCCCTGACGGGGGAAGGCGGGCACATGGAGAACCTAGTGTTCTTTGGTGCCTTAGCTTATCTTATGTTATGCTGTGTTGGCTCATTTTATTATTTCAGAAGGGATTTGTCTTGCTATTTCTGTTCTTTAGCTTGTTTAGCTTGTGAGAGGGTGTTAAGACCCTGGCATTCGCCCAAGTGCTGGAGGGAAACCTCTCGAAAACCTCAGCAAGGGTCATTGTGATGTTGTTTGCTGTAATGGTTCTGCCTTTGTTTAGGTTTGGCTTTCGTCTTCTATCAGGTGTTTCAGGATTTCTACTGTGGCGTTCTGTGGGTGGTTGTTTTCGATTGTGATGCACTCGTTGATTATTTTCGGTGGGAAAGGATGTTTGTATTGTGGGAAGTTAAATTCCGTTGGCGTATAGTTCAGGAGGTCTGTTGTCAGAGTTTTGTTTATTTTCCTGTTGTTCCCTATTCTCGCTGTTAGCGTGATCCATCTGCGTTTTATAGGGAGGACCCGCGTGGTTTCATATACTGTGTTGTTTCTTGTTCTTCTATCTAGACGACCTGCTGTTCTCAGGATTTTCCTCTCTAGTGCCATGATTCTCAGCGTGTTGTGTTTACTGCCTATCCAGATTGGGGCAGCATATTCAAGCACCGGGCGCACGAAGGCTTTATAGGTGTGTATTAATGTTTCAGTGTTTGCTCCATTTGCCCTTCCTCTAATTAGTTTTATTAGGTTGCTTCTGTTGTTTGCCTTGTTTACTATTTTTTGTATGTAAGGCGTCCATGTCAGTGATTTGTCTATGACCACTCCGAGGTAGGTAGCCGTGTTTTTGGGTTCGATTTTTTCTCCCCATAACTGAATGTTGGTTTGAGGTAGTGCTCTATTTGCTGTACGTGAGAAGTGTTTGTGGTTGCAGATGAGCAGCTGGGTTTTTTGTGCGTTTGGTTTGATCCTCCACTTTCGCAGCCAAAGCTCTAGCTTGTTAATGTGGATGTTTGTTTTCCTGTTTACTTCTTTTATATCATTTGCGTGACACCAGTAGGCCGTGTCGTCGGCGTAGAGGGCTATTCCCTCGTTCCAGCCTTTAGGGTGTGGGATATCAGAAGTGTACAGGCTGTAGAGCAGCGGCGAGAGAATCGCTCCCTGTGGTACGCCTGCTTCGGGGTGGAAGGCCTCTGATCGGCTACCGTTGACGTATACCCTGGATGGCCGGTTGTCTAGTATGTTTGACAGAAGTGTGGTCAGTTGGGTTGGTATTCCTAACTCGTGGAGTTTGTAGTATAGTCCCTTGTGCCACACTCTGTCAAACGCCCCTTCTATATCGAGGAAGAGGGCTGCGGCGTGGTTTGTCAGGTTTACTCCCTCTGTTAGCCCGCTGCAGACACGTAGTATTGGGTCGATTGTGGCATGGTGCTTTCGGAAGCCAGCCTGTGTTTTGGGGATGAGTTGCTTTCTTTCAGCATAGGTTATCAGTCTGCTGTTTATGACTGACTCGAATGTCTTCCCTATTACCGAGAGTAGTGTGATCGGCCGGTATGATTTTGGATTGTTCGGCGGTTTCCCTGGTTTCAGAAGCATGATTATCTTTGCTTCTTTCCAACTACTTGGCACTGTTGTCAGTCTAAGGGCGGCGTTGTAGAGGGTACCGAGGCAGTCAATTAACTGTTTTCTTGGGGCCAGTCGTAGTTGTCTCCGCGTAATTTTATCTAGACCAGGTGCGTTGTTGGAGCCTTTTTGTAGTGCCTGCTCTATTTCCTCTGGTGTAATGGTGTTCGTGAGCTTTGCCTCTTCTTCTGTTGGGACGTTTGGTGTCGTTAGTAATGTGGCGATAGTTTTGTTTACGTGTTCCTCGTGGTCGGCATCGAAGTGTTGGTTGGTAGGGTGTTGGTATGTTTCGGCGAGCACGGTTTTAAAAATGTCTGCTTTGTCCTTGTCATTTGCTGTGATGTTGCCCTCGTATAGTAGTGGGGGATCAGTAGTGTGTGTAAGGCCTCCAATCCTTTTGAAAGTTTTCCAGAACTTTGTGCCTTGTGTGTGGTTGAGGTGTTGGCAGGCTTGTGTCCATCGTTCAGATCTGTACTCTTGGAGCTGGCGCTTGACTAGGGCGTTCAGCTGGTTCCATTCCTGCTTGTACTGGATGCAGCCTGTTCTCTTGAATAGCCTGTACAATTGCCTTTTATCTTTAATGGTGTTGAGTATTCTTTGTGGGATTCGTTCTGCGTGTGGCTTGATGATTTTCGTTGGGGCATTGTTGCTGACTGCGTTGTTTATAGCTTGGGTTATGGATTCGTTGTATTTGTTTAGTTCTTCGGAGTTGGTGATGTGTCCTGGTGTGGGTAGTGACGCTTTCAGCTGTTCCTCGTAGTCTTTTATTTTTAGTTTGCTTGTGTCGGTAATCGTCAGTCGTTGGTTCTGTGCTTGTGGAGCAGAGAAGAGTGATGTCTGAAATATGAGAGGAAGGTGGTCACTCCCCACGCTATCTCCAACCCAGGGGAGACTTATTCGGCCGATTAGCCCGTCACTGCATAGAACGTGGTCGGGTAATGAGGAGCCCCTGTGGTTGATGAACGTTGGTGCTTCAATTGGGAGCCTTGTTAGTTTTGCGTCTTCGTCCTCTAGGTATGATAGTAGTTCATGTCCATTGCGGTTTGTCACTGAGTCGCCGAAGGATTCCGCTCTGGCGTTGAGGTCGCCCATAAGTAGGCATTGTCCTAGACTGCTTACGTAGTTAAAGAAGTCTGTGGGGACCGGTTCTCTTGGGGGGGTGTAGATAGTGGCTGCATAAAAGTGGAGTTTTGGAGTTTTTATTTTGAGTACGATGGCTTGTATGTTTTCGTATGTGTCCGGAATATCGATTCTGATGGCAGGGATGTTCTTGTTGTGGAAGACTGCTACTCCACCGTGTGGCCTGTTTACATTTGGAACGTCTTTTCTGTAGCAGATGTAATCTTTTATTCTTAGTGGAAGGCTGCTGGCTTTCGTTTCTAGGACGCCAAAGATGTCTATTTGCTCTTTGTGCACAAGGTGTTCGAGTAGAGGTTGTTTGGGGCGGAAGCCATTGGCGTTCACAAAGCCGATCGTGGCTGATTTGGTCATATTGCCCGCCATCTTGAGGTCGGGGTTTGTGTTGGGCCCTTTTGTTTTATGAGCTGGTCGGTTTGGTTTTGCTGTTGGGTCTCTCTTTTTTCGCGTGGTTTTCTTCTTGTGGTGGTATGTGTGGATTGCGGAGATCAGGGGAGAGGGTCGGTGGTTCGTCCTGAGCAGTGGATGGTGGTTGTCTGATTACTGGTTGTAGGTGGAAATGCACTTTGTTGTTGATGGGCACGGGGCTGATCTTGAGAGAGAAGAATTTTTTGGACACTTCGTTGATGGTGTCTGTGATCTTTGTTTTCCTTTCTGGTAGGATATTGATCAGTGCCGTTGTCATTGCTCGCAGGAAGTCCTCAACTTTGACGAATTTATCGTCTGCAGATTTGTCTGGGCTGGTGGTTGCTGGAGGGTCTATGCACTTGATTGGTGCTGTTTCCTCCGGGGATTTTGGTTCTGCTGGCCTTTTGGGGCATCTGATGTCCATTGCATGGTGTTCCCCATCACAGTTTGCGCATTTGCGCGTGATATTCTCGTCTGTGCAGGCGTGTGTTGCATGTGGTCCGGCGCATCTTCCACACTTGGGGCCCTGGTTGCATTGTTCCCTCGTGTGGTCGAAGCTATGGCATTTCGAACATTGGACTGGTTGTGGTGGTGGCATGTGTGGTGGTTCTACCTGATATATCCGCAGGTAGAGCCTGAAATGTTCGGTAAGCAGCCGGTCGACTGTGGCCTGATCTCTGGTTATGACTCGGATCATGGGGGCCTCTCTTTGTGTTTTTCTTGATCGCACCCTAACTGCTCTGAGGAAGGTGTAGTTCTGTTTGTGGAGCTCCTCTTCGATTTCTTGCGGTGTAATATCGAAGTCTACGTCTTTAATAACAACGCACATCGTGGGTCCTAACCGCTTTGTGGTTGTCTCCGAGTTGACGCGCGGATCCTTGTCTTCGATCCGTCCTTCGGGGCGGTGTTGCGTGAGGAATCGCTGTATCCTTGTTCGGATGTCCTCGTGTGTGCTCCTAAGTACCGCCGACCGGTCTCTCCGCAAAGTTGCATCGATTAAGTATGGTTCGACGTTGAGGATTTTGAGAGCAGAGTGGAGTGACTTTTGTGTCTCTTTCGGATCTAGATTTCGGACGACTATTGTTTGTATGTTCTTTTTGTTTATACTGCTCTCGCTTTTGACTGGAGATCGGATCGGGATTGACGACTTTCCCGCTGGGGTGTTGGACGCCGTTTTAGACTCCAGGATGTAGTTGTTCCCGCCGGGTGACCTCGAGAGCGTGAGTGAGGCCACGGGTGTTTCATTTGCATGGTCGTCAGCTGGTGCCGAATTTGCTTTAGAATTTTCGGCTTTGGTTTTGTTCCTTCGCGCTGGGGCGCTCATGGCGGTGCGCGGTGTGTGAGTCGCGGCTTTGTGTCGGGTCTTGTGACGTCACTGCTTGGACAAAGGTAGTCGCGAACAAAGGCAGATGCGGCCGCGTGGTGTGGCCGCGTGCGGCTGTGTGGTCTGTTGTGTGGTTTCCCTTTTCGCGGACGTTCTAAACTGTCCCTATTTCTGTTCCTTTGCCTCAGTGAACGCGGGCTTGGCCGACATGAACGGGGCCCTGGCTCACAAATTCCCTCTCTAACAGCCCTATGTTCCAGCTGCCTGGAATATCTCGCCTGACTTGTTCTGTGCGCCCTATCCATGCACAAACATGACAATTTTGCTTTTGGATTCACAAGCGGAGCTTGTTGATAGAAAGCGAAGCGTAACAGCGTAACAGCAACTGCTACTGCTACTGCTACTGAGGGCGGGCCGCGGGGCCCCAGAGTCTATATAGGGGGGCGGCGCGCGCGCTGGGCGCCACAACCGTAGCCGACTCGCTAGCGCCGGGTGAGGAGCTTGCCTTGCTTTCTGTTTTTTATATTATTGTGGTTGAGACGCTTGAAGAAGAAGAAGAATGACAGGCCGCGGCAAGGGAGGAAAGGGGCTCGGCAAGGGTGGCGCCAAGCGGCACCGCAAGGTGTTGCGCGACAACATCCAGGGCATCACGAAGCCCGCGATCCGCCGCCTGGCGCGCAGGGGCGGCGTGAAGCGCATCTCTGGTCTGATCTACGAGGAGACGCGCGGAGTGCTGAAGGTGTTCCTGGAGAACGTGATCCGCGACGCGGTGACGTACACTGAGCACGCCAAGCGCAAGACTGTGACGGCCATGGACGTGGTGTACGCCCTGAAGAGGCAGGGGCGCACCCTGTACGGTTTCGGCGGTTAGGCGGTGTGAGACCGAAGGAAGGAAAGAGAGATTGAAAAACGGCCCTTTTCAGGGCCACCACAGTGTTCGGAAGTTGAAAAGTGCGAAAGAGTCTGTGTTGCTGGTTTTTCTCTTTTCCTTTTTAGTCTACTTGGCCTTTTAGTTTTGTTTGGAGTTTTTTTTTGACGTGGTGTGCGGTGCGGTTGGGAGGGAAGGAAGGAAGCGTGCCCTTGCGTTGTGTGAGCTCCTTCCTTCCTTCCTTCCTTCCTTCCTTCCTTCCCCTCCCTCTTTGCTTGTATGCTTCTTGTCGGTGGATGGGCTGTGTGTTGCGGCGCGGCTGAGTGCCGAGGGGTTGTTATTTTTGAGGTGTGTTGTTGTGCGCCACGTGTGCTGGTTAATGGTCGCGAGACTGTGCGTGCGTGGAGTTGAGTGGAGGAGGTGGCCAAGTACGTGTGTACAAGATGGCGGCGCCTGTGTGTGTAAGAAGGAAAAAAAAACCGTACACAGAAAGAGAGAGAGAGAAAAGTGGTGCGACGAACGACTGGAATTCTGCTTTGGACGTAGGTTTGTGTGGTGGCCCTGAAAAGGGCCGATTGTGTTTTGTTTTTTGAGCCGAGGCGGCAAATGGCGCGCTGCGTGCCAAGGGAGCACGCGGCGGTTGCCGATTGCGCTGTCTCTCTTTTAGGCCTTCTTCTCGGTCTTCTTTGGCAGCAGGACGGCCTGGATGTTGGGCAGGACACCTCCCTGTGCGATGGTGACGCCCGACAAGAGCTTGTTGAGCTCCTCGTCGTTGCGTATGGCGAGCTGCAGGTGGCGCGGGATGATGCGCGTCTTCTTGTTGTCGCGGGCCGCGTTTCCGGCCAGCTCGAGCACCTCAGCCGCGAGGTACTCCATGACGGCGGCGAGGTAGACGGGCGCCCCGGCGCCGACGCGCTCGGCGTAGTTTCCCTTGCGCAGGAGGCGGTGGATTCTGCCGACCGGGAACTGGAGCCCAGCCCTGCTTGAGCGGGACTTTGACTTGCCCTTGACTTTGCCTCCCTTTCCGCGTCCGGACATGGCGATGGGCTAGTTTGGAAAGAAGCGAGAAAGAAAAGCACAACGCCCCAAACGGTGCGAGCCGCAGCGAGTCGAGCAGCGGAGTGCGTGCCGGCGCCGGCGGGGTGGGGGTCCTTTATGGGCTCGGGTGCGGCGGCCGGTTGCGCGCGCGCCCCATTGGTCGGCGGCCGCAGCAGGGCGAGCTGGTAAAGGTGCGGCGGCGGCGTGCGGCGGGTGCCACTGTGTGGGGAGACGCTGACTGGAGCGGAGCGCCTGACTGACTGACTGTTTGTTCGTGATGCCGCCCAAGACTAGCGGGAAAGCCGCCAAGAAGGCTGGCAAGGCGCAGAAGAACATTTCGAAGGGCGACAAGAAGAAGAAGCGCAAGAGGAAGGAGAGCTATGCCATCTACATCTACAAGGTGCTGAAGCAGGTGCACCCTGACACGGGCATCTCTTCGAAGGCGATGAGCATCATGAACAGCTTCGTGAACGACATTTTCGAGCGCATTGCGGCCGAGGCTTCTCGCCTGGCGCACTACAACAAGCGCTCGACCATCACGTCCCGCGAGATCCAGACCGCTGTGCGGCTCTTGCTGCCTGGCGAGCTGGCCAAGCACGCGGTGAGCGAGGGCACGAAGGCGGTGACCAAGTACACGAGCTCCAAGTAAGGAGGTGGCTCTTGGAAATAGGAGGCTCGTCCGCGGCGCGGCGAAGAAAAGAAAAAACGGCCCTTTTCAGGGCCACCAAAATGCCTTTGCGGGAAGGGCGGAATTGTTGTTGTTGTGAGCGGGTGGACGGCGGCACAGCTGTAGCTGTAGCTTGTGGTGTGGTGTGGTGCGGCGCCGGCGCCGGCGCCTTTGGTTTTGGTGTGACGTTGGGATACGCACTTTAGCCACAGCCGGGTCGTGGGCGTGGGTGTTTCGAGACGTGTTGGTGTTAGGGGGGCGGATCGCTGGAGTTGGCTTGTTTGATATATATATATATTTTTTTTTTTTTTTTTTTTTTTTTTTTTTTTGTCCCCTTTGTATGGTATGGCCGGAGGTGTGGAACGGAAAGCAAACCGCGACTGTCGGATGTCACACCGTTGGTGGCGAGGGTGAGAAACACGTTGCCGCCTACAGCTGCTTCTACGCCGAGCGGGTGCGTTAAGTTAGTTGGTTGGTTGGGCGACGTAAAAGTGGAGCGTGGAGGTGTGTGTGAACGTGAGGAGACACGCATTGCATTGTATTTGTACGCGCGAGGTGAGTTAGGAGACCACGCGCCACGACGTACGGTGCCCTCTTTCGACCTGACGTCTGACGTCTGGTTTTTGTTTGTGGAGGCGGTGTCGTCATTCTGGATGTACGTGTATTTTCCGCTCAGTTGAGTGAGGTGACGCGAGACGACGGCGTCGGTGGTGTTTTTGTTTTGTTGTTGGCGCCCCGGGGATGAAGAGGGGCACCCGACGGTAACGAGAGGTTGCACTTTGTGATCGGTCGAATGTCCGGGGAGCGAGGAATAGGGTGGGGGGTTGAAAAGAAACGCCAGTGTAGGGCAACGGGACGGTGAACGTTCCCGTGGTGTCGGAGGTGTGCAGTGGGGGGGAGGAAAAAAAAAAAAAAAAAAAGCGCGTAACGGCGCGGCTGCCGTGGTGGAAACGTTCTCTCCAACTTTGGTGGTGTCCCCTGTGTGTTTTGTTGTTCTCTATATCGTGTGTCCCCTCGCACAAGACGCTCTCTGGGCGGGTTTGATTCATTCATTTTTGCATAGTCACGTAGCGTAGAATGGAATGCGCAAGAGTTGAGTGAGACTGGGGACGGTATATGGTCTGAGCAGCGTCAGCTGCACTGCACTCCCCGGAAAAGAATCTTGGATGCCGTGCTAACTGAAATTTGGTGGACGGGGTTCTCAAGGCTGTTTTCCTATTTTGTTGTTTGTTTGTCTCTAGTTAAGATGGTGAAATGACGTCGAAGAAGCAGTATTGCAAATACTGTTATGGAAATGCCCTAGTTTGATGAAAGGAAATGTGTGTTGAATACAGGATGGTAAAGACCAAGTGCGTTGAAAGAAACGTTGTGAAGGAACGAACGTTCCCTGAATTGGTTTCTTTTTGTTCCCGAGTTGTGTACAATGGACGACGGTTGTGCCATATCGCAGCATTGCATCATCCCCAGGTTTTATTTCAATTGAGCGATAAAAAAAGGAAAAAGAGAAGAACAAGAACACTATCGAAATGGTCTATGGTGTGTGACCCACAATTGTTGTCTTTAAATCACTTACCCAACCATGTCGTAAAAATATTTTTTTTTTACAGTGGCTGCCGAATGACCTAGATGTAACAGAGAGAGAGAGAAACACATGGCGTGTCAGATGTTTGTTTTCTTTTCCCCCCCCGTCAAGTGGCAAATGCGAACACCGTCAGCTGTAATTGACGATCGACACTAGTATGGCGCGAAAAGGGGGTGCGACCTGTGCAGTTGTGGGTGAAACTTTGGGTGATGGGCTGTCATGCGGCATCGCGTGCGTTCATTACCCCTCGGCGGCGGCGCCGCAGCTCCGTCCAGCTCGCGCTCTCGGAAACAACCCTCTCGTAATGCCGCGTCTCCTCCGTCACTGCAATTTTCAAAGGGAAACCTGTGTGGCCGGTGGGGGTGTGTCAACCGTTGGCCTCAAGCTCCGCCGACAAAAAGTGTTGAGTGTATCCAGTGTGAGAGAGGTTGACGCTTTTCGTGGGGTGTGTGTGTGTGTGTGTGTGGCAATGTTTTGAAAAGTTTGCAACGTACGTTAAGAAGTGTTGACGCTGAAACTTGCGGGCTGTGTGGCCCTGGTGGTTGGCTGGCTGGAGACGCGGGCGTGTCCAGTCGGTCGGTTGTTGTGGCTGAAAGGTACGTATACGGTTCCGCCGTCCCGTCGGAACTGCGTCTGTCTGGAAGGTATGACGTGACGTGCAGTTTTTATTAGGTCAGCCCTTGTTGTGTATTGTTCCATTTGTTGCTCACTCGTCACCCGTATTTGGTGTGGCGATGTATGTGGACGTACTGCTGGATCAGTGTCAGGGTTTCCGTGGGAGGTGTTGGTTGGGTTGGATTTGCCTGACACGGCTGAGTCCGCAATTGGCCTGCCGTTCGTTGATGCGATATGTGGGTTCTGAGGAAGAATGTGTACGAGATAGTTGCCCCTGCCCTGCCCTTTCTTTCGCGTTCGTGTGTGCCCCCCTTGTTGTGTAGTGTGGGTTGAACATGGTTCTTTACCGAGTGGGGGGGAATGGGATGGACGGATCCGTTGCTGTTGCTGTCACCGTCAAGACAACGCACGCACCCCTGTCCTACGAGAAGGTGTGTCAACCGGGGTTTCGGTAGTCGTGTGTGTAGGGGACGGGGAGAAGCAAAGTGGAGAGTGCGGCACGGGCAGAGAGTGGAATTGGGGCGCGTTGATGTTGGGAAACATCCCCCAAGGGTTGCGGGATGATGTGGCGGTGAGAGCGGGGGGCGGGGGAGAAAAGAAAAGCGAAAAAGAACTAAGGAAGAGGAGGAGGCGTGCGTGCGCGCAGTGGCGGGGCCCCAAAGACCTGTCGTGTGGTGTCGGCCGAACGCGAGCGCGAACGCGAACGCGTGTGCGGGGCAGCGTCGGCACGGAGGAGAGAGAGAGAGAGAGAGAGAGAGAGAGAGAGAGAGAGCTAGCTGGTCTGATGGGTATTTTTTACCCCCTGTACTCGGAGGACCGGATCTGTCCTTGATCCCTGCCTTCTGTCTGATTATGTTGGGTAACAAAATGATGGGATGATAGGGTCTCTTGGGTGTGTGTAGATGTTTGTTGTTTGAGTGAGTGTTATGGTGTTTGTATTTTATTTTTGTTTATCATGGTATGTTGTAGTTTGTGGTGTTTTGTCGTGATGGGAAATGTCGTTCTTGGGTCGGGTGGATTTTGTCCCAGATTTCTGATGAGTGGGTGGTTCGAATCCGTGGTTTGGTGGAAGAAAAAAAAAAAAAAAAAAAAAAAAAAACTTTATGGATTTTTCTTTGGATGATTTCCGGGATTTTGATTGAGTATGTTATGGTTTGTGTATATGTCTCGGTTTGTCTGGTACCGGCCGGCATCAGCAGTAATTCTGAAGTATTTGTTCTGCACCCTTTTTTACTCTTGTTATGTTTGGTGTCTGCGGCCATTGACCAGATTTTCAGAGCCGTAAGTGATGGCTGGTTCCTATGACGGTTTTGAAGATTTTCTTTTTGGCGCGCATATTTATTCTGTTTCCTTTGATGATTGGGTACAGTCTGAATATTGCTGCTGCAGCCTTGTTACAAACGTGTGTAACATGGTCTCTAAATGTCAACCTCTTGTCCAGCTTGATGCCTAGATACTTTATTGTGCCTGACCATGGAAGATTGTTATTTCTGAGGCGTATATGCAGGTTAGGAGGTATTCTTTTTGAATGTGAATCGTATTGTATTGCTTGGGTTTTCTCCGCGTTTATTGTTTTTTGTTTCCATTGGTTAGCCCATTTCTGGATGGATTGTAGGTGTTGCTCTATTTTTGTGACTCTATATTGCAGGTTAGAACTGCTGCGGTAGACTGCAGTGTCGTCTGCAAATAGTGACAAGTGTCCTCCCAGCTGTTTGTTTGTGTATATTGAGTAGAGAATGGGCCCCAGCACTGAGCCTTGCGGGACTCCAGCCTCTATGGATCTAGTGTTACTTGCCGCTCCTGGTACACGGACATAGAATGTGCTCTGTTGCGGAGAAAAGAAGCAATAATGTGGATGGGGCAGTTGTACTGGTGGAGCTTGTAGATAAGGCGTTATCCGAATGCTTTTCCAATGTCAAGCAGGACTGCTCCAGTACTGTGTCTAATGTTTCTGGCCTGACATATGTGCTCGACTAGTCTGGTCACCTGGTGGGTGGTGCTGTGTTCTTCGCGGAATCGGAATTGTTGTGGGATGATTATGTTGTTATCCTTTAAGAATTGAATTTCTTCAGTTCAGTTTGAATGAGCTTTCCGAGAACCTTTCCAAGGAAGTTGGCCTATAGTTTTGCGGAAATAATAAGTCCTTGTTTGGCTTTGGTAATGTGATGACTCGGGCCTGTTTCCAAGTAGTTTAGTCTGAAGCAAGCATTATATATTGATGTTAGATAGATAATTGATAGTTGCTGGAGGTAGGTGATGTAGTAGTTGCGGTTTGATGGAATCTGGGCCTGATGCCTTCTTAGGATGTGTGTATGTTTGTGATGTGATAAGATGTGGGGTTTCTTTCTGCGTTTATTGGATTGTGAAAGATGTTCTGATCGGGGCACTTAGGATGCGGTTTTACCCTTCTGAGTACCATTTCCTGGTGGTCATCAGTTTCGTCATCTACCGCTTCTGGTGCTTGGAATTGCCTTCCTAGTGAATCCGCCAGTGCTTCAGCTCGGTCTGTGGGGTCGTTCCTTCCCCATGTAGATGTAGATGTTTCGTGTCTAGTTTACGAGTTTTAAGAAATTTCCAGAATTTTTCCTGGTCCCTTCCTGCTTCTCGTAACGTTTCCTCCCACGCCTCGCTACGGTGGTTTTCGGAGCTCTCTTTTTGATCCTCCCGGCCAATTGCTCTGATTTTCGTCGGTCGGCTGGGTCCCTGTAGTTTTGCCATCTCTTTCTGGCGCGCGCGGGCTGCGGTTGGCGCCTTTGGTGGCAACGGCCGGGGCAAGCAGCGGTGTGTGGTGTGGTGCGGGGCGGGCAGGGGCAGGGGCAGTGGCAGTGGCAGTGGCAGTGGTGGTTGACGGATGGCCTGGGGGCCGAAAAACGGGCCGGACGGCGGACGGATGTTGAGAGAGGCGGCGCGCACGCGTCTCGCGCGGACACAGGCGCCACAGCGTTGATGATTGGAAGGAGGTGCGGTGCGGGGATGGGCCCAGGAAAAAAGACGGTCGTGGCCCCTGTCTTGGGTGCGTGTCGACGTCAGCACCGTCGGTGTGGTGTGGTGTGGTGTGGTGTGGTGTGGGCAGGGAGGGGGGAAAAGCGGGCTGCGGGCTGCGGAGGGAATGGTGGTGGGGAGTAGGGACACATGTGGGCGGGCGCAAAATCGGCCGGTGCCCGTAAACCGCGGCGGGATATTGGGTGGAAAAGAGGGAAATTGTAGAAAGGAAAACAAGCGGAGGGGGCGAATGTGGTGGGGGGGACGGGCGGGGGCGAGGCGACAGCTTGCTTTTTCTTTTTCATTTTATTTTATTTTGTTGTAGTGTTTTTGTTTTTTTGTTTTTTTTGCGTGTGTGTGGCCTTGGAGAGGCTGGTCTTGTCTGGCTTACGCTTTGGGTGCGTGTGTTGGTACTTTTTCGTTTTTTCTTGTTCTGCAGAGCAGGGGCGGGGCGGTGGGAACGGCTGGCTGGCTGTGCCCAGAGGAGGAGGAGACGCTGGCGGCGGGCCCGGCTCCTGGGGCTGCTGTTGCATGCGCTGTGCAAAGAAAGGAAGAGAGGGTTTGTTTGGCTGGTGAAGTGCATTATTTAAGTGTGGGCTTGCCGGCCTGGCTCCGATGCGCAGGTAGATAGATGCCGGCGGCGACCGCAGGCAGGCGCGTTGTGTGTACAGAGGGACGAGCCATGTGTTTTGCAAGCAGGACGTGGCGTGCCGAGTGGAGAGGAGGCGGCGGCTCGGCTCGGTTCGGCCCGGTCCGGCGGTGCCGCGCTGTTGTCGCGGACGTGAGCGCCCCCTGGCGGGCGGGTGGTTGGCGGCGGCGTGGTGGACGCGTGTGGCAGTTGTGTGCACGGGTTGCTTGGGCGAGTGAGCAGTGGCTGGCGGTGTTGGCGCGTCGTCGGGGAGGTATGTGTTGCGGCCGCGTCTGCTGCGCGCTGCGTCGTTGTGTCGACTGTGTGTGGGCGTGGGCACGTGTGCTCTGCCGAGGGCGTCGTAAAAAAGTGGGTCGCGGTGTGCGTGCGTAGCCCGTGATGATGTATTGTGCGTCGCGTCGTTGTGTGCGAAACGGATGCCGAGAGGTAGGTGTGTGGTGAGTGCGAAGCGCGAATGTGCGGCGTTTGGCGGTTTCGGTGTGTTTTCTGTTTTTGCGGCGTGAGAGTGGGGCTGGCTGGCTGGCTGTTTGTTGTTGGTTGCCTTGTGTGTGTAGGTTGATGGCGCGACGCGGAGGGGACGCCGTTTGCTGCGTGCCTTGCCTCGCGTGTGTTGGCGCGCCGTGCATGTGTTTGGGTCGTGGGGGCGGTGTTTTTGTTTGTATTTGGATTTTCATTTTTTTGGCGTGTTGTGTCGTGTATGGCAAGGGCGAGAGGAGTAGTGCGGTAGTGGTAGTGCAGTAGTGTCGTTGCGGCACGGGCGTCTGGTGGGGCTGTGCGTCGTGGCGGGGAAGGTGTGTAGGTTGCGGCGATGCGGCGAGCCCAGCCCGTCGTTTGACGGTGTGCCGGGTGAGTTGCGCTGCGAATCGAGTGTGGCGGGAAGGGAGCTGCGTGGCGCCTGCGTCCGTTGGCAGCAGGGGCTGTGCTTTTGAGAGTTTGTTTGATTTCGGGACGACGACGACGACGACGACGACGACGACGACGACGACGACTGGTTGGTTGGTTGGTTGGTGGGTGGGGTGGCGTGCACGTTTGTCGTACTGGGCGAGTCGATTGCCTGCCGGCTGGCGAAAGGTGCGCCGCCGCCCGTCTCTCGCGCTCTGTGTTGTTTTTTTTTCTGTGTGTGTCGGCTGCGTTTTTGTTTGCGGTGCGCGCGAAAACGGTGGTGCCGAAAGTGTGCCGGCGTGGCGTTGCGACCGCGACGAGCCGCGGGCGCGCCATTTGGCTGGTGTTGCGTGAAGAGCGGCTGTGTACGGGTAGTGGCTGTAGCCGTACGTGTACGTGCATCCGGCCCGGCCGCCAGCCCAGCCCAGCCGAGTCGGGTGAGCGGAGGCCGACACGTGGTGGTGCTGTGCTCTCTCGGCTCGGGGGGGTTTGTGTGTGTGTGTGTGTGCGTGCGTGCGTGCGTGCGTGTCTCGTTCGCTCTCCGGAATCTGCTCGTTCTGCTGATCCCCCGCCTGTCGGCGTCGTTTATTTTTACTTATTTATTTTTTACCTGTTGTTTGTTTTTCGACGTCGTCTTGCAGTTTTGTCCTTTGCGGCGTGCCGACGACCCGCCGCGCGACCTTATGAAACCCCAAAGCGTGGCGTGGCGTGGCGTGGCGTGGCGTGGCCGAGCCGCAGCAGCTAAGGGGGTGCGGCCGCCTCGACGCCTTAACCTCCTAAACTTCTTTAAGCCGTTAACGCAGCCACCTAAACTAACGTAACCTAACCTAAGCCCTTAGGCCAACCCCCAAGTCGCCTTAACCTAACGTACGTGACCGCAACCTTAGCTTAACGCCTACGTTAAGACGTGACGTCACGTCAACGCTTAACCTAACCCTGACGCCTTCTTAGCCTAACCTGACGTAACCTAAGGTAAGGTAACCGTTGAAAGAAAGAAACCACCTTTGTTTTGACGTTGAGGCGTGTAAGGTCGGCTGTGAGGGCAGATTCGGTGTGTCTGTAGTTGGGGCTGGCTGGTAATTTATTTTGTTTGTTTGTTTATCGTTGTTTTGTTTTGTTTTGTTTTCGCCTGTGGCGGGGGGGGGGGGGGGGGGTTGGCGCTCCGTCGGCCGGTGCCATGTTGCGCAGGCGGCGATCGTAAAAAAGTAGAAAAAAAAAAGAAAAAAGAAAAAAAAAATGTGTTGGAAGGGCTGTGGGTGTTGGCGGGCGAGGCGAGAGGAGGAGGACGGCCCGCGGCCGTGGCCCGACGGCTGCGGGCCGATCGGGAAAACGGCGGAAGGCGATGGGGCGGCGGAGGTGCGTTTGTGCACGGCCGTCATCGCCGCACGACTCGGCTCGTGTGGCTGTGGCGCCGGCCGCGGTGGCCGGGCTGCCGCGGCGACGGTGTGGGAGTTTTGACGAAGGTTTGGCCATTGTGGCGGGTCGTCGGCTGGGGCTGTGGGGGCGGCATTTGGGCGGGGGCGGCGATTCTCGGCGGGCCGACCCAGGCTGTGGCGCGCGGTGGCTGCAGTTTGGCCGTGGTTTGCGGCGCCGCCGCGGCGACTGGTTGGCGACCGTGGTGTCGGTGTGTGTAGCCCCATCCTCGGTGGTTTGAATGGCGCGGGTGGTTGCGGCGCAGGTTGGGGGCTGCTCCGCGCAGGCTGTCGGACGTTGGGCGGTAGCAAGCGCGGGAGGCGCGGCGCGGCGGCGCGGCGGCGCGCCGAGTGGCGGCCGCTCTCTCGGCCGTCCGCGCCCGCCCGCGACACTGGCTGGGCCAGGCGCGTGCGCGGCAGTGTGGCTACGATGCCGAATGTTAGGAGGTTATCGTCGGCGGACGGGGCCTCGGCTCCGCACGCCGAAGGCGATCATCGTAGCTCTACGTGTGATGTGGACGGGGGTTTGCTCCCGCACACAGTGGCACGAGTTCTTGATGTAAGGGGAGGGCCACTGACGTACCCTGGCTGTTTTCCGGTGGTACCCACCCCCTGCACCACCGGTGCGAGCGAACGCTGCGTCGCGGACGAGACACCTGTCTCGCACGCAAATGACGCGGTTACTAGCTGCACCGGTGCTACCGAGGCTGCTGCGGCTGCGGCTGCGGCTGAGAAGAGCTTGGCCTTACTGAAAGGTCTCATACCAGACAGTGGGCAAGCGAGCATGGACGTAGACGTGGACGTGACCTCGAGTGGTCGGGAGGAAGTCACGCACACGCACCGCCGGGATGCGGACGCGACCGCAAGGAAGCGCCCCGCTGCTGATAGAGCTGAGGCATCAGCAAAGAAACCGGCCGCCTCGAAGGGCAAGGCGCCTAGGACGCGCACTAAGAAGAAGGCGTCACAGGTGGGCACCAAGGCCGCCACTGGCGACCGCTGCTCCACCGACGACGGCTTCCAGGTACCGAGCAGGAAGCACACTGCCAGGGCAGCAGAGCTCACACGAGCTCCCCCGCTAGAGACAACCAATAGGTATGCCACTGTCACGGACGCGCCGGAAGACGCGAGTATCGAACAACCGGCTAGGCCAAAGACCCGTGCTCCTCCTCCCATCGTCGTCAGATGGACGGCTGATTTCAGAAGCTTTCAACAGCTTTTGAAAAGTAGGGTGCAGGGCAACTTTATTCTTAAAACTGCGGGCAGGGACACATATAAGGTCACTGTCAAAGATACAGAGGACTATGTGACTCTCATGAAAGTGTTTGGGGAAATGGGAGTGCCCAACTACACTCACTCTACAGAGCCACTGAAACTGCTCAAGGTGGTTTTCCGCAGACTCCCATTTAAAATGGACCCGGACCACCTAAAAGAGGAGTTAGAGGAATTAGGTTATGGTGTCAGGGCTGTCTCTCGCATGAAGACGCCCGGAACAAATGAGCAGATGCCACTATTCCAGGTAATACTAGTGGATAATGCTGAAAATAGGAAAATATTTCAACTGACAACAGTTGCAAATATTCGTAATGTGCTTGTGGAACGATTTCGCGGCAGGGGTAGAAGGGCACAGTGCTACCAGTGCCAAGGACTAAACCATGTCGCGAGATGGTGCAGTATGCCGGCCAAGTGTGTAAAATGTGCAGGCCCGCATCAGAGCCGTGACTGTAAACAGACACAGGACGTAAAACCTAAGTGCTGTAACTGTGAACAGGAGCATGTTGCCAGCTATCGTGGCTGTGCAACGTTTAAGAAGGCGGACGCTAAACAGCGTGCCAACAATGCTCCGGCCAAACGGGTGACCCCTGGCCTTAGTTTTAGCCAAATCGCGAGGGGAAAGGCTGCCGCACCTACCACTCAGGCTAAATCGGCACGACCGCGTCAGGTTAGCGATGCTATCAGAACACGCCCGCGTGCCGAGGTTGAAAACGTCGGCCAGCGGGCTGATGTGAGTGACGCTCGCCCCGTCGCAAAGGAAGTCGTTTCCGGGCGCGGACGGCAGAGAACAGAGAGAGAGCGGCTCGCGCCAGCCAATCAGAACGCAGCACAGCAGAGCGAAACGGAGCCGGCAGCTGTAGCCGCCCACGGGAGCGGACGGCAGATAGAGCACCCGATCGTATCTGCAACCTCAGCAAGCCAGGAGACTCCTGCAGATTTGCAAGCTGAGCTTTGCTCGCTTCTCAGAACTGTCAAGGAGATGCTCGTGCAATTACCGCAGCTCTTGATTGCTGCAGTGCAGACGGCTCTAGCAGCCGGCCACCAACAGGTTTCCATGCAAAACCATGAATAATACACCACTTCATGGCTTGACAGTTTGCGCATGGAATGCAAACGGCATAAGAACACAGGCTGGTGAGTTCCGCCAGTTTCTGTATGACGAGGCAGTAGACATCTGTCTCGTCTGCGAAACACACCTAAAGCCAGGAGTCAACGTTCGTGCAGCAAACTACACTTGCTACCGAACAGATAGGTTAACGGCAGGGGGAGGTACTGCAGTATATATCAAAACCTCTCTCAAGCACCATTTAGTACAAGTGCCTCAGTTTGCTACGATTGAAGCCACTGCTGTAGCAGTACAAACCTCAGAGGGTCAGATCACTTTTGTGGCAGCCTACCGACCGCCTAGGGGACTCCTGAATCCCGCTGACTTCGCGACACTGATGAACCTTCGTGGGAAACTCTTTGTCGCCGGAGACTTAAACGCGAAACACGCGGAGTGGCATTCAAGAGTCACTAATACTAGTGGACGACGCCTACTACGTGTAGTACGGCAGCACAATGGGATCGTGGTGGGCCCCTACGACCCAACCATCTATCCCCACAACAGAGGCCTAGCTGACGTACTCGATGTGGCGGTGGTGAGGGGTATCGGACACCTCATTACTGCCACTACGCGGTGCGCACTATCGTCGGATCATGTCCCCGTGGTTTTTGACATTGATCTCCAGGGAACAGAGCCACCACAATGGCGTAGACAGCTTCGCAGGGTGGATTGGGAGCGATATCGGGAAAGTATACTTGACGATCTCGATACCGTTCCTCACCCACGTGATGTAGGAGCTGATGAGATGATACGACGGCTCGCTGAGGTTGCGCTACAAGCTGTAGACGCAGCAACACCGAGGGGACCACGCAGGCCGCCTGAATGTTCGCGCCAGCTCCCTCCTGATATTCTGGAAGCCATACGCCACAAAAATAGGGTTTTCAGAGAATGGCAAATCACGAGGCAAGCCGCCACTAAACGTCGCCTCAACCAACTCAGACGCGAGATTAAAGTGGCGGTTGAAAACCATCGCAATAGAGAGTGGGCAGGGAGGGTGGCCATGCTCCGCCTTGATGATGGCTCTGCCTGGCAGACGACTAAGAGGCTTCTCAGGAAAGGGCAGCGTATACCTCCGCTACAAGTTGGTGGGGAGGTGGTTTGCGAACCAGACGCCAAGGCTAGCGCCCTGGCTGACACGTTTGCAGCCAACTTCACGCCTGTAGCGGACATCATAGACGCAGCACATGTACAACTCGTGCACGAGCGTCTGCCTGTATTCCTGGCAGCAGAGGCAGCTCCAGAGGACGAGATAGCTGCTATCACTGAGGAGGAGGTTGAATACCAACTGCGAACCCTAAACACCAGGAAAGCCGGTGGCAGTGACAGAGTGGAGGCAGTTATGCTACGGCAGCTCCCCCCTCCTGCTATCCAGCCGCTCACCGAGCTATTCAACCATGTGCTGCGAACTGGGGACTACCCCTCTGTATGGAAACATGCAGAGGTGGTAGCCATCCCAAAGTCAGGGAAGGATGCAAGGCTGCCGCAAAACTACCGACCTATTAGCCTCCTCCCAGTAATGTCAAAGGTCTTTGAGCGGATTTATGCCCAACGACTTCTAGCTCATGTAAACCGCGAGTTGCTCATGCCTCCCGAACAGTTCGGTTTTCGGCAGGGGCATAGTACACAGCAACAGCTCTTGAGGTTAGTAGAAGATGCGATGGGTGCCCTGGAGCGCCGGGAGTATTCAGGGGCGATACTCCTTGACGTCTCCAGGGCCTTTGACAGCGTGTGGCATGAGGGCCTCCTATTCAAACTTTTTGAACTGGGGGTACCGACGCCACATGTGAAACTCATTGCATCCTACCTGCAAAATCGTACTTTCAGTGTCCGCGCCGGTGACGGAGTATCCACTAATAGGCCTGTTCGTGCGGGAGTACCACAGGGATCTGTCCTTGGCCCCCTGTTGTACACCCTGTACACGTCAGACGTACCTAGGACGCAGAGAGTGTCGCTAGCACTATATGCTGACGACACCGCCCTCTACGCACGATGCCTCAAGGTTAATATCCTTCGTCGTCGCCTACAAGAGGCGTGCGACGTATTGGGAGCTTGGGCAACAAAATGGCGCCTGAAATTTAACGCCACAAAAAGCCAGGCAATTATTATTACACGTCGCCGGATACCAAGAGATCTTCAACCAGTGCAGATCATGGGAGGCCCCATCCCATGGTCTCGCACTGTTAAGTATCTGGGCGTGACTTTAGACCGGCACCTCACATGGGGACCACATGTCACAGAGGTTAGGGGCAGAGTCTTAGGACGCTTACGCGAACTCTACCCTGTACTAAATCCACAGTCCACGCTTCCCACACACTGCGGCATTACGCTATATCTAGCACTGATCAGGCCAGTGCTGGAATACGCGGCCGTAGTGTGGGGAAATGCCGCCGACTGCCATATCAAGCGGTTACAAGGCCTACAAGGTAAGGTCCTACGCCTTGCCATGCACCTCCCGCGGGACTTCCCCACCAGGGACCTGCATGACGTCACAGGGATCCCCATGATTAGGGATCGCTTCAAACTGCTGGCGCGGCAGTTCTATGAACTGTCGTCCCAGTCAGACAACAGGTTAATAGCAAACCTGGGTACCCAGGAGCACAGGAGGGGGACCACACGATGGCCCGACATGCTTCGGCAGTAATCGCCAGTGGAAACACTCACGACCACTGTTGGAGCAAATTCAGACACACTACACACGCACACAACACTCATGTGACACATAGGACACACACAACACGTTAGGCCATCAGAGACACAAATACAATTAGGATAAACAGGAATAACAATTGGGTTTAGCCTGTAAAACCACAGGGCACTTAGGATGTCCCTTAGGATAAGAGTCGCTCGCTCGCGTGCGCGGCTATTCTCTGCTGCGCGCCCCTCGCTGTTGTGCGTCGTCGAAGGAGAGAAGGAAGCGAAACCAAGGGGGAAAAAAGAAAAGAGAACAGGCAAAAGATGGCAGACCAGGCGGCTACGAACGAGACTGCCGCGGCACCCGCCGCCACCGGCACTACGAAGAAGGCCAAGTCTGCGTCGTCTGCGAAGAAGCCGCGCGCCAAGCCTGCGCACCCGCGCACCTCTGAGATGGTGACGGCCGCCATCAAGAGTCTGAAGGAGCGCGGCGGGTCGTCGCTGCAGGCGATCAAGAAGTACATTGCCGCGCACTACAAGCTGGACGCGGAGAAGCTGGCGCCCTTTATCAAGAAGTACCTCAAGTCGGCCGTCGTGGCTGGCGAGCTGGTGCAGACGAAGGGGAAGGGCGCGTCGGGCTCTTTCAAGCTTGCCGGCGCCGGCGGCGGGGCGGCCGAGGGCGGCAAGGCTCGTGGTGGCGGCGGTGGTGCGAAGAAGAAGCGCGCCGCTCCGGCCAGCAAGGAGAAGAAGGGGGCCCGTGCGGCCGGCGCAAAGAAGGCTGGCGGCGTGAAGGCGGCGACCGGTCGGAAGGCGGGCGCCGCCAAGAAGGCGTCTGCGGCGTCGGCCGCTCCCGCGGGTGCGAAGAAGGCGGCTGCGGCCAAGCCGGCCAAGGCCAAGTCGCCGTCGAAGGCGAAGAAGGCCGCCAAGGTTCCGACGAAGAAGCCGAAGGCGCCGCGCCCGAAGAAGGCGACGGCGACGCCGTCTAAGGCGAAGGCTTCGCCCAAGAAGAAGAAGTAAAAAGGGCAGGGAAGGGTTGGCGGTTGACACCGTCGCCTGGTGGCCGGCGCGCAACCAGAGGCTGTCGCGCGGTCCCGGACAAAAACAAAAACGG
>NW_026062136.1:0-28591 GCF_023897955.1 Schistocerca gregaria | reverse complement strand
TTGACGTGGTGTGCGGTGCGGTTGGGAGGGAAGGAAGCGTGCCCTTGCGTTGTGTGAGCTCCTTCCTTCCTTCCTTCCTTCCTTCCTTCCTTCCTTCCTCCCTCCCTCTTTGCTTGTATGCTTCTTGTCGGTGGATGGGCTGTGTGTTGCGGCGCGGCTGAGTGCCGAGGGGTTATTATTTTTGAGGTGTGTTGTTGTGCGCCACGTGTGCTGGTTAATGGTCGCGAGACTGTGCGTGCGTGGAGTTGAGTGGAGGAGGTGGCCAAGTACGTGTGTACAAGATGGCGGCGCCTGTGTGTGTAAGAAGGAAAAAAACCGTACACAGAAAGAGAGAGAGAGAGAGAAAAGTGGTGCGACGAACGACTGGAATTCTGCTTTGGACGTAGGTTTGTGTGGTGGCCCTGAAAAGGGCCGATTGTGTTTTGTTTTTTGAGCCGAGGCGGCAAATGGCGCGCTGCGTGCCAAGGGAGCACGCGGCGGTTGCCGATTGCGCTGTCTCTCTTTTAGGCCTTCTTCTCGGTCTTCTTTGGCAGCAGGACGGCCTGGATGTTGGGCAGGACACCTCCCTGTGCGATGGTGACGCCCGACAAGAGCTTGTTGAGCTCCTCGTCGTTGCGTATGGCGAGCTGCAGGTGGCGCGGGATGATGCGCGTCTTCTTGTTGTCGCGGGCCGCGTTTCCGGCCAGCTCGAGCACCTCAGCCGCGAGGTACTCCATGACGGCGGCGAGGTAGACGGGCGCCCCGGCGCCGACGCGCTCGGCGTAGTTTCCCTTGCGCAGGAGGCGGTGGATTCTGCCGACCGGGAACTGGAGCCCAGCCCTGCTTGAGCGGGACTTTGACTTGCCCTTGACTTTGCCTCCCTTTCCGCGTCCGGACATGGCGATGGGCTAGTTTGGAAAGAAGCGAGAAAGAAAAGCACAACGCCCCAAACGGTGCGAGCCGCAGCGAGTCGAGCAGCGGAGTGCGTGCCGGCGCCGGCGGGGTGGGGGTCCTTTATGGGCTCGGGTGCGGCGGCCGGTTGCGCGCGCGCCCCATTGGTCGGCGGCCGCAGCAGGGCGAGCTGGTAAAGGTGCGGCGGCGGCGTGCGGCGGGTGCCACTGTGTGGGGAGACGCTGACTGGAGCGGAGCGCCTGACTGACTGACTGTTTGTTCGTGATGCCGCCCAAGACTAGCGGGAAAGCCGCCAAGAAGGCTGGCAAGGCGCAGAAGAACATTTCGAAGGGCGACAAGAAGAAGAAGCGCAAGAGGAAGGAGAGCTATGCCATCTACATCTACAAGGTGCTGAAGCAGGTGCACCCTGACACGGGCATCTCTTCGAAGGCGATGAGCATCATGAACAGCTTCGTGAACGACATTTTCGAGCGCATTGCGGCCGAGGCTTCTCGCCTGGCGCACTACAACAAGCGCTCGACCATCACGTCCCGCGAGATCCAGACCGCTGTGCGGCTCTTGCTGCCTGGCGAGCTGGCCAAGCACGCGGTGAGCGAGGGCACGAAGGCGGTGACCAAGTACACGAGCTCCAAGTAAGGAGGTGGCTCTTGGAAATAGGAGGCTCGTCCGCGGCGCGGCGAAGAAAAGAAAAAAAACGGCCCTTTTCAGGGCCACCAAAATGCCTTTGCGGGAAGGGCGGAATTGTTGTTGTTGTGAGCGGGTGGACGGCGGCACAGCTGTAGCTGTAGCTTGTGGTGTGGTGTGGTGCGGCGCCGGCGCCTTTGGTTTTGGTGTGACGTTGGGATACGCACTTTAGCCACAGCCGGGTCGTGGGCGCGTGGGTGTTTCGAGACGTGTTGGTGTTAGGGGGGCGGATCGCTGGAGTTGGCTTGTTTGATATATATATATATTTTTTTTTTTTTTTTTTTTTTTTTTTTTTTGTCCCCTTTGTATGGTATGGCCGGAGGTGTGGAACGGAAAGCAAACCGCGATTGTCGGATGTCACACCGTTGGTGGCGAGGGTGAGAAACACGTTGCCGCCTACAGCTGCTTCTACGCCGAGCGGGTGGGTTAAGTTAGTTGGTTGGTTGGGCGACGTAAAAGTGGAGCGTGGAGGTGTGTGTGAACGTGAGGAGACACGCATTGCATTGTATTTGTACGCGCGAGGTGAGTTAGGAGACCACGCGCCACGACGTACGGTGCCCTCTTTCGACCTGACGTCTGACGTCTGGTTTTTGTTTGTGGAGGCGGTGTCGTCATTCTGGATGTACGTGTATTTTCCGCTCAGTTGAGTGAGGTGACGCGAGACGACGGCGTCGGTGGTGTTTTTGTTTTGTTGTTGGCGCCCCGGGGATGGAGAGGGGCACCCGACGGTAACGAGAGGTTGCACTTTGTGATCGGTCGAATGTCCGGGGAGCGAGGAATAGGGTGGGGGGTTGAAAAGAAACGCCAGTGTAGGGCAACGGGACGGTGAACGTTCCCGTGGTGTCGGAGGTGTGCAGTGGGGGGGAGGAAAAAAAAAGCGCGTAACGGCGCGGCTGCCGTGGTGGAAACGTTCTCTCCAACTTTGGTGGTGTCCCCTGTGTGTTTTGTTGTTCTCTATATCGTGTGTCCCCTCGCACAAGACGCTCTCTGGGCGGGTTTGATTCATTCATTTTTGCATAGTCACGTAGCGTAGAATGGAATGCGCAAGAGTTGAGTGAGACTGGCGACGGTATATGGTCTGAGCAGCGTCAGCTGCACTGCACTCCCCGGAAAAGAATCTTGGATGCCGTGCTAACTGAAATTTGGTGGACGGGGTTCTCAAGGCTGTTTTCCTATTTTGTTGTTTGTCTGTCTCTAGTTAAGATGGTGAAATGACGTCGAAGAAGCAGTATTGCAAATACTGTTATGGAAATGCCCTAGTTTGATGAAAGGAAATGTGTGTTGAATACAGGATGGTAAAGACCAAGTGCGTTGAAAGAAACGTTGTGAAGGAACGAACGTTCCCTGAATTGGTTTCTTTTTGTTCCCGAGTTGTGTACAATGGACGACGGTTGTGCCATATCGCAGCATTGCATCATCCCCAGGTTTTATTTCAATTGAGCGATAAAAAAAGGAAAAAGAGAAGAACAAGAACACTATCGAAATGGTCTATGGTGTGTGACCCACAATTGTTGTCTTTAAATCACTTACCCAACCATGTCGTAAAAATATTTTTTTTTTTTTTTACAGTGGCTGCCGAATGACCTAGATGTAACAGAGAGAGAGAAACACATGGCGTGTCTGATGTTTGTTTTCTTTTCCCCCCCGTCAAGTGGCAAATGCGAACACCGTCAGCTGTAATTGACGATCGACACTAGTATGGCGCGAAAAGGGGGTGCGACCTGTGCAGTTGTGGGTGAAACTTTGGGTGATGGGCTGTCATGCGGCATCGCGTGCGTTCATTACCCCTCGGCGGCGGCGGCGGCGGCGGCGCCGCAGCTCCGTCCAGCTCGCGCTCTCGGAAACAACCCTCTCGTAATGCCGCGTCTCCGTCACTGCAAATTTTCAAAGGGGAAACCTGTGTGGCCGGTGGGGGTGTGTCAACCGTTGGCCTCAAGCTCCGCCGACAAAAAGTGTTGAGTGTATCCAGTGTGAGAGAGGTTGACGCTTTTCGTGGTGTGTGTGTGTGTGTGTGTGTGTGTGTGTGTGTGGCAATGTTTTGAAAAGTTTGCAACGTACGTTAAGAAGTGTTGACGCTGAAACTTGCGGGCTGTGTGGCCCTGGTGGTTGGCTGGCTGGAGACGCGGGCGTGTCCAGTCGGTCGGTTGTTGTGGCTGAAAGGTACGTATACGGTTCCGCCGTCCCGTCGGAACTGCGTCTGTCTGGAAGGTATGACGTGACGTGCAGTTTTTATTAGGTCAGCCCTTGTTGTGTATTGTTCCATTTGTTGCTCACTCGTCACCCGTATTTGGTGTGGCGATGTATGTGGACGTACTGCTGGATCAGTGTCAGGGTTTCCGTGGGAGGTGTTGGCTGGGTTGGATTTGCCTGACACGGCTGAGTCCGCAATTGGCCTGCCGTTCGTTGATGCGATATGTGGGTTCTGAGGAAGAATGTGTACGAGATAGTTGCCCCTGCCCTGCCCTTTCTTTCGCGTTCGTGTGTGCCCCCCTTGTTGTGTAGTGTGGGTTGAACATGGTTCTTTACCGAGTGGGGGGGAATGGGATGGACGGATCCGTTGCTGTTGCTGTCACCGTCAAGACAACGCACGCACGCACGCACGCACGCACGCACCCCTGTCCTACGAGAAGGTGTGTCAACCGGGGTTTCGGTAGTCGTGTGTGTAGGGGACGGGGAGAAGCAAAGTGGAGAGTGCGGCACGGGCAGAGAGTGGAATTGGGGCGCGTTGATGTTGGGAAACAACCCCCAAGGGTTGCGGGATGATGTGGCGGTGAGAGCGGGGGGCGGGGGAGAAAAGAAAAGCGAAAAAGAACTAAGGAAGAGGAGGAGGCGTGCGTGTGCGCAGTGGCGGGGCCCCAAAGACCTGTCGTGTTGGTGTCGGCCGAACGCGTGTGCGGGGCAGCGTCGGCACGGAGAAGCGAGGAGGAGAGAGAGAGAGAGAGAGCTGGTCTGATGGGTATTTTTTACCCCCTGTACTCGAAGGACCGGATCTGTCCTTGATCCCTGCCTTCTGTCTGATTATGTTGGGTAACAAAATGATGGGATGATAGGGTCTCTTGGGTGTGTGTAGATGTTTGTTGTTTGAGTGAGTGTTATGGTGTTTGTATTTTATTTTTGTTTATCATGGTATGTTGTAGTTTGTGGTGTTTTGTCGTGATGGGAAATGTCGTTCTTGGGTCGGGTGGATTTTGTCCCAGATTTCTGATGAGTGGGGTGGTTCGAATCCGTGGTTTGGTGGAAAAAAAAAAAAAAAAAAACTTTATGGATTTTTCTTTGGATGATTTCCGGGATTTTGATTGAGTATGTTATGGTTTGTGTATATGTCTCGGTTTGTCTGGTACCGGCCGGCATCAGCAGTAATTCTGAAGTATTTGTTGTGCACCCTTTTTTACTCTTGTTATGTTTGGTGTCTGCGGCCATTGACCAGATTTTCAGAGCCGTAAGTGATGGCTGGTTCCTATGACGGTTTTGGAGATTTTCTTTTTGGCGCGCATATTTATTCTGTTTCCTTTGATGATTGGGTACAGTCTGAATATTGCTGCTGCAGCCTTGTTACAAACGTGTGTAACATGGTCTCTAAATGTCAACCTCTTGTCCAGCTTGATGCCTAGATACTTTATTGTGCCTGACCATGGAAGATTGTTATTTCTGAGGCGTATATGCAGGTTAGGAGGTATTCTTTTTGAATGTGAATCGTATTGTATTGCTTGGGTTTTCTCCGCGTTTATTGTTTTTTGTTTCCATTGGTTAGCCCATTTCTGGATGGATTGTAGGTGTTGCTCTATTTTTGTGACTCTATATTGCAGGTTAGAACTGCTGCGGTAGACTGCAGTGTCGTCTGCAAATAGTGACAAGTGTCCTCCCAGCTGTTTGTTTGTGTATATTGAGTAGAGAATGGGCCCCAGCACTGAGCCTTGCGGGACTCCAGCCTCTATGGATCTAGTGTTACTTGCCGCTCCTGGTACATGGACATAGAATGCTCTGTTGCGGAGAAAAGAAGCAATAATGTGGATGGGGCAGTTGTACTGGTGGAGCTTGTAGATAAGGCGTTATCCGAATGCTTTTCCAATGTCAAGCAGGACTGCTCCAGTACTGTGTCTAATGTTTCTGGCCTGACATATGTGCTCGACTAGTCTGGTCACCTGGTGGGTGGTGCTGTGTTCTTCGCGGAATCGGAATTGTTGTGGGATGATTATGTTGTTATCCTTTAAGAATTGAATTTCTTCAGTTCAGTTTGAATGAGCTTTCCGAGAACGTTTCCAAGGAAGTTGGCCTATAGTTTTGCGGAAATAATAAGTCCTTGTTTGGCTTTGGTAATGTGATGACTCGGGCCTGTTTCCAAGTAGTTTAGTCTGAAGCAAGCATTATATATTGATGTTAGATAGATAATTGATAGTTGCTGGAGGTAGGTGATGTAGTAGTTGGAATCCGGGCCTGATGCCTTCTTAGGATGTGTGTATGTTTGTGATGTGATAAGATACGGGGTTTCTGCGTTTATTGGATTGTGAAAGATGTTCTGATCGGGGCACTTAGGATGCGGTTTTACCCTTCTGAGTACCATTTCCTGGTGGTCATCAGTTTCGTCATCTACCGCTTCTGGTGCTTGGAATTGCCTTTCTAGTGAATCCGCCAGTGCTTCAGCTCGGTCTGTGGGGTCGTTCCTTCCCCATGTAGATGTAGATGTTTCGTGTTTAGTTTACGAGTTTTAAGAAATTTCCAGAATTTTTCCTGGTCCCTTTCTGCTTCTCGTAACGTTTCCTCCCACGCCTCGCTACGGTGGTTTTCGGAGCTCTCTTTTTGATCCTCCCGGCCAATTGCTCTGATTTTCGTCGGTCGGCTGGGTCCCTGTAGTTTCTGGCGCGCGCGGGCTGCGGTTGGCGCCTTTGGTGGCAACGGCCGGGGCAAGCAGCGGTGTGTGGTGTGGTGCGGGGCGGGCAGGGGCAGGGGCAGGGGCAGGGGCAGTGGTGGTTGACGGATGGCCTGGGGGCCGAAAAACGGGCCGGACGGCGGACGGCGGACGGCGGACGGCGGACGGATGTTGAGAGAGGCGGCGCGCACGCGTCTCGCGCGGACACAGGCGCCACAGCGTTGATGATTGGAAGGAGGTGCGGTGCGGGGATGGGCCCAGGAAAAAAGACGGTCGTGGCCCCTGTCTTGGGTGCGTGTCGACGTCAGCACCGTCGGTGTGGTGTGGTGTGGTGTGGTGTGGTGTGGTGTGGTGTGGTGTGGGCAGGGAGGGGGGGAAAAGCGGGCTGCGGGCTGCGGAGGGAATGGTTGGTGGGGAGTAGGCACACATGTGGGCGGGCGCAAAATCGGCCGGTGCCCGTAAACCGCGGCGGGATATTGGGTGGAAAAGAGGGAAATTGTAGAAAGGAAAACAAGCGGAGGGGGCGAATGTGGTGGGGTGGGGGGACGGGCGGGGGCGAGGCGACAGCTTGCTTTTTCTTTTTCATTTTATTTTATTTTGTTGTAGTGTTTTTGTGTTTTTGTTTTTTTTGCGTGTGTGTGGCCTTGGAGAGGCTGGTCTTGTCTGGCTTACGCTTTGGGTGCGTGTGTTGGTACTTTTTCGTTTTTTCTTGTTCTGCAGAGCAGGGGCGGGGCGGTGGGAACGGCTGGCTGGCTGGCTGTGCCCAGAGGAGGAGGAGACGCTGGCGGCGGGCCCGGCTCCTGGGGCTGCTGTTGCATGCGCTGTGCAAAGAAAGGAAGAGTGGGTTTGTTTGGCTGGTTGAAGTGCATTATTTAAGTGTGGGCTTGCCGGCCTGGCTCCGATGCGCAGGTAGATAGATGCCGGCGGCGACCGCAGGCAGGCGCGTTGTGTGTACAGAGGGACGAGCCAGGTGTTTTGCAAGCAGGACGTGGCGTGCCGAGTGGAGAGGAGGCGGCGGCTCGGCTCGGTTCGGCCCGGTCCGGCGGTGCCGCGCTGTTGTCGCGGACGTGAGCGCCCCCTGGCGGGCGGGTGGTTGGCGGCGGCGTGGTGGACGCGTGTGGCAGTTGTGTGCACGGGTTGCTTGGGCGAGTGAGCAGTGGCTGGCGGTGTTGGCGCGTCGTCGGGGAGGTATGTGTTGCGGCCGCGTCTGCTGCGCGCTGCGTCGTTGTGTCGACTGTGTGTGGGCGTGGGCACGTGTGCTCTGCCGAGGGCGTCGTAAAAAAGTGGGTCGCGGTGTGCGTGCGTAGCCCGTGATGATGTATTGTGCGTCGCGTCGTTGTGTGCGAAACGGATGCCGAGAGGTGTGTGGTGAGTGCGAAGCGCGAATGTGCGGCGTTTGGCGGTTTCGGTGTGTTTTCTGTTTTTGCGGCGTGAGAGTGGGGCTGGCTGGCTGTTTGTTGTTGGTGTTGCCTTGTGTGTGTAGGTTGATGGCGCGACGCGGAGGGGACGCCGTTTGCTGCGTGCCTTGCCTCGCGTGTGTTGGCGCGCCGTGCATGTGTTTGGGTCGTGGGGGCGGTGTTTTTGTTTGTATTTGGATTTTCATTTTTTGGCGTGTTGTGTCGTGTATGGCAAGGGCGAGAGGAGTAGTGCGGTAGTGGTAGTGCAGTAGTGTCGTTGCGGCACGGGCGTCTGGTGGGGCTGTGCGTCGTGGCGGGGAAGGTGTGTAGGTTGCGGCGATGCGGCGAGCCCAGCCCGTCGTTTGACGGTGTGCCGGGTGAGTTGCGCTGCGAATCGAGTGTGGCGGGAAGGGAGCTGCGTGGCGCCTGCGTCCGTTGGCAGCAGGGGCTGAGTTTGTTTGATTTCGGGACGACGACGACGACGACTGGTTGGTTGGTTGGTTGGTTGGTGGGTGGGGTGGCGTGCACGTTTGTCGTACTGGGCGAGTCGATTGCCTGCCGGCTGGCGAAAGGTGCGCCGCCGCCCGTCTCTCGCGCTCTGTGTTGTTTTTTTTTCTGTGTGTGTCGGCTGCGTTTTTGTTTGCGGTGCGCGCGAAAACGGTGGTGCCGAAAGTGTGCCGGCGTGGCGTTGCGACCGCGACCGCGACCGCGACCGCGACGAGCCGCGGGCGCGCCATTTGGCTGGTGTTGCGTGAAGAGCGGCTGTGTACGGGTAGTGGCTGTAGCCGTACGTGTACGTGCATCCGGCCCGGCCGCCAGCCCAGCCCAGCCCAGCCCAGCCCAGCCGAGTCGGGTGAGCGGAGGCCGACACGTGGTGGTGCTGTGCTCTCTCGGCTCGGGGGGGTTTGTGTGTGTGTGTGTGTGCGTGCGTGCGTGCGTGCGTGTGTGTCTCGTTCGCTCTCCGGAATCTGCTCGTTCTGCTGATCCCCGCCTGTCGGCGTCGTTTATTTTTACTTATTTATTTTTTACCTGTTGTTTGTTTTTCGACGTCGTCTTGCAGTTTTGTCCTTTGCGGCGTGCCGACGACCCGCCGCGCGACCTTATGAAACCCCAAAGCGTGGCGTGGCGTGGCGTGGCGTGGCCGAGCCGCAGCAGCTAAGGGGGTGCGGCCGCCTCGACGCCTTAACCTCCTAAACTTCTTTAAGCCGTTAACGCAGCCACCTAAACTAACGTAACCTAACCTAAGCCCTTAGGCCAACCCCCAAGTCGCCTTAACCTAACGTACGTGACCGCAACCTTAGCTTAACGCCTACGTTAAGACGTGACGTCACGTCAACGCTTAACCTAACCCTGACGCCTTCTTAGCCTAACCTGACGTAACCTAAGGTAAGGTAACCGTTGAAAGAAAGAAACCACCTTTGTTTTGACGTTGAGGCGTGTAAGGTCGGCTGTGAGGGCAGATTCGGTGTGTCTGTAGTTGGGGCTGGCTGGTAATTTATTTTGTTTGTTTGTTTATCGTTGTTTTGTTTTCGCCTGTGGCGGGGGGGTTGGCGCTCCGTCGGCCGGTGCCATGTTGCGCAGGCGGCGATCGTAAAAAAGTAGAAAAAAAAAAAGAAAAAAGAAAAAGAAAAATGTGTTGGAAGGGCTGTGGGTGTTGGCGGGCGAGGCGAGAGGAGGAGGACGGCCCGCGGCCGTGGCCCGACGGCTGCGGGCCGATCGGGAAAACGGCGGAAGGCGATGGGGCGGCGGAGGTGCGTTTGTGCACGGCCGTCATCGCCGCACGACTCGGCTCGTGTGGCTGTGGCGCCGGCCGCGGTGGCCGGGCTGCCGCGGCGACGGTGTGGGAGTTTTGACGAAGGTTTGGCCATTGTGGCGGGTCGTCGGCTGGGGCTGTGGGGGCGGCATTTGGGCGGGGGCGGCGATTCTCGGCGGGCCGACCCAGGCTGTGGCGCGCGGTGGCTGCAGTTTGGCCGTGGTTTGCGGCGCCGCCGCGGCGACTGGTTGGCGACCGTGGTGTCGGTGTGTGTAGCCCCATCCTCGGTGGTTTGAATGGCGCGGGTGGTTGCGGCGCAGGTTGGGGGCTGCTCCGCGCAGGCTGTCGGACGTTGGGCGGTAGCAAGCGCGGGAGGCGCGGCGCGGCGGCGCGGCGGCGCGCCGAGTGGCGGCCGCTCTCTCGGCCGTCCGCGCCCGCCCGCGACACTGGCTGGGCCAGGCGCGTGCGCGGCGGAGGCACCCAAGAGGCGGGCACCCGCCCCGCCACCGATTACAGTATCGTGGAAGGACACGTACCAGTCCTTCCTCGAGAAGTTCCAGACGGTATCGTCCACCGCCAAGATTAAATGTGCCGGTCGGGACTTGTACAGAGTTTCGATCGGCACAATGGAGGAGTACCGGGCTGCCATGCGGCTCATAGAGAAGGAGAAGCTGCATTGCTACACCCACAATGCGGAGCCAATGAAGCAGCTGAAGGTGGTTTTTCGCCGCCTCCCGCTGAAAATGGAGACCGACCACCTCAAGGGTGAACTAGCTGGGCTGGGCTACATGGCCAGCTCGGTCACGCTCATGAAGTCGCCCAGGACGAGGAGGCCCATGCCACTGTTCTTGGTTGTCCTCCCGGACAACCTCGAAAACCGCAAAATTTTTCAGGTGCAGATGGTGGCCAGGATCGCAGTGGAAGTGGAGCCGCTCAAGGCCAAGGGGAGGCGCGCCCAGTGCTTCTCCTGTCAAGGCCTTGACCACGTGGCGCGCTACTGCACGATGCCGGCCCGCTGCGTCAAGTGCGCCGACTCCCACCAGAGTCGAGACTGCACAAAGAAGAGGGAGGAGGCGCCCAAGTGCTGCAATTGTAGCGAGCCACATGTGGCGAGCTACAGAGGCTGCACCGCCTTCAAACGCGGCCCACGGCAGCAAGGACGTTCGGCACCGGCACGAAAGGTGCAACCAGGCACCAGCTTCGCCTCTGCCACCAAGGGGGAGTCCTCGGACGCCCCCAGGGGGCGGCGGGCGGACGCAGCGACCACCAAGGCGCCCAACCAGGCAGCCGGCACCCAGGACGACCAACACCAGGGCGGACGGCTAAACCGTCCCCCCACCTCAGACACGCCGCAAGCTGCTAGGCGTGTGGTCCCGCTAACGGACGCAGCCACTCCGCTGCGCCCCGCCGCCCACGCACCCGCAACTGCGGCACCTCCTGCAGCAATTCCGCGACCAGAAGCAGCAGACCTGGGAGCAATGTTGAGCTCCCTCTCTGCCCTGCTACAGCAACTGCCGGTGCTCGTCACCGCCGTAACGGGGGCCCTCCAGGCCGCTACCGTCGCCACGAAACCACACCATGGATAACGTCCTTATCCACGGTCTGACCATCTGTGGTTTCAATGCCAACAGCCTGTTTCCACAACAGGGTGAGTTTCGTCAGTTCATGCAGGACGAGGCCATCGACCTGTGCCTGATCTGCGAAACTCACCTCAAGCCAGGAGTTCTCGTGAAGGTAGCAAACTATGTTTGCTACCGCAACGACAGGCCGACGGCAGGCGGGGGTACCGCCATCTACGTCCGCGCCTCACTCCGGCACCACCAGGTGCTGCTCCCCGCCATGGCCACCCTGGAAGTCACCGGGGTGAACGTCACGACGGCTGTGGGGCAAATAACCTTCGTGGCTGCATACAGGCCACCACGTGGACACCTCCAGGAGGCAGACGTCGACGCACTGCTGGCGATTGGGGGGAGGGTCTTCATTGCGGGTGACTTCAATGCGAAACACCCGGAATGGAACTCCCGCCTCACGAACGTCAGTGGCCGCCGACTTCTTCGCGCAGCCCAGAGGAATGGCGCCCTGGTACTGGGCCCACAGGACCACACCATCTTCCCGGCCAGGGGGCGGTCGGACGTGCTCGACGTCGCCGTCATCAAAGGCATCGGGCACCACACGACCGCCACCACTCGGTGTGCGATGTCGTCCGACCACCTGCCGGTGGTCTATGGAATCGACATCGCTGGAGCCACGCTCCCGCCACGTCGGCAGACGTACCGGCGCCTGGACAGCGAACGATTTCAGGACAACGTCCTGGCATCACTGGCGGACTCACCTGACCCCGCGGCAGTGGGGGCGGATGCCGCCCTTCAATTCTTCACGCGTCAGCTGCTGCAGGCAGCTGATGCGGCCTCCCCTGCCCCTCCACAGGGTACCAGGGACTTCTCCCGTAACCTGCCGCCTCCCATCCGGGACGCAATACGGGAGAAGAACCGCCTCTTCCGGGAGTGGCAGCTCACGCGCCAACCCGCAACGAAACGGCGCCTCAACCGCATGCGGAGAGACATCAAAGCGGCGGCTGAGGCGCACAGGAACAACGTATGGGCAGACTTCGTCGCCTCCCTCAACACCGAGGACGGCAGCGCGTGGCGGACTGTGAAGTCCTTTCTACGCAGAAGGCAGCGCGTCCCGCCGCTACTCGTCGGACAAGATGTCGTCTGCAGCCCGGACGGCAAGGCAGGCGCCCTGGCGGACCACTTCGAGCTGTCATTCACCCCGGTGGATGATAACATTGACGAGGAGCACCTCCACCGGGTTGAGGAGCAGCTCCCAGTGTTCCTGGAAGCCAGGGACGCCGCGGACGAGATCGACCCCATCACCGAGGAGGAGGTGGCCGTGCAGATAACGGCGCTCAACACCAAGAAGGCTGGCGGGGCTGACGGCGTCACCAACCATCTGCTGAAGAGCCTGCCGGCGGGTGCACACCCATTCCTGGCGGGCATCTTCAACCAGGTCCTTCGCTCTGGGGTCTACCCCTCTGTATGGAAACATGCAGAGGTGGTGGCAATCCCCAAGGCAAACAAGGACCCACGGGACGCCGCCAACTATAGGCCAATCAGTCTGCTGCCGGCACTCTCGAAGGTGTTCGAGCGCCTGTACGCCAGACGCCTGCTCCGCCACGTGACAGCAGAGGGCATCATACCCGACGAGCAGTTCGGCTTTAGGAGGGGCCATTCCACCGTCCACCAGCTGATGCGGATGGTGGAAGAAGCCATGCGCGCCCTGGAGACTCGGGAATACCTTGGGGCGGTGTTCCTGGACGTCTCTAGGGCATTCGACTCCGTGTGGCACGACGGCCTCGTGTACAAACTTTTTGTGCACGGGGTACCGACGTCGCACGGAGTCCTCCTCCGGTCATACCTAGCCGAGCGGTCCTTCCATGTCAGGCTGGAAGACGGGACATCCACCCACCGATACATCCGCGCTGGAGTGCCGCAGGGGTCCGTTCTTGGGCCCCTACTGTACTCCCTATACACCGCCGACGCTCCGCGCGTGACGCCGGTGAAGTTGGCACTATATGCTGACGACACTGCGCTGTTCGTGCGGAGCATGAAGGCGGTCGAGATGCGCCGTCTTCTCCAACGAGGTTGCGAGGCCCTTGGCGCCTGGTCGACCAAGTGGCGCCTCAAACAAAACGCGGCGAAGAGCCAGGCGGTGGTGTTCACTAGACGACCACTGCCGCCCGATCTTCCGCCAGTCACCGTCATGGGCAGCCCCGTCCCATGGAGCAAGACCGGCCGCTACCTGGGTGTCACATTGGACCACAAGCTGACATGGAAGCCGCACATCGAGGACGTCAGGGGCAGAGCAATAGGGCGCCTACGCGTCCTGTACCCTCTGCTCAATCCCTCGTCTGCGCTGCCTCCTCACCACGGCATCACGCTGTACCTGGCGCTGGTACGTCCAGTGCTGGAATACGCGGCTGTGGTGTGGGGCAACGCGGCCGAGACACACATCAGCAAGCTGCAGAGGGTGCAGAACAGGGCGCTCAAGCTCGCTCTGCGCCTGCCGAGGCTATACTCGACCGCTCGGCTACACGAGCAGACCGGAATACCCCTCCTCCGCGACCGCTTCAAGCAATCAGCGCGGGCCTTCTATGAGCGGGCCGAACGGTCCGACAACCGGCTCATCAGGGATCTGGGCCATCCTGCACACCACAGGCCAACAACACGCTGGCCTGACCTGTTGCGGGAGTGAAAACTTCCGCAATAGAGACAGGACATCCCCATCCACGAAGAAACCAACCAGAGGCCAATCCAAGAAGAGAGTTAGTCCCTCCGAAACGAAAGGCTCCCGCAGGAATAGCAGTTGACTGCTTAGCCTGCTCCTGCACGGGTCAGGGCAGACCCGTAAGGTCGAACAGCAGAACAGCAGCGTGCGCGGCTATTCTCTGCTGCGCGCCCCTCGCTGTTGTGCGTCGTCGAAGGAGAGAAGGAAGCGAAACCAAGGGGGAAAAAAGAAAAGAGAACAGGCAAAAGATGGCAGACCAGGCGGCTACGAACGAGACTGCCGCGGCACCCGCCGCCACCGGCACTACGAAGAAGGCCAAGTCTGCGTCGTCTGCGAAGAAGCCGCGCGCCAAGCCTGCGCACCCGCGCACCTCTGAGATGGTGACGGCCGCCATCAAGAGTCTGAAGGAGCGCGGCGGGTCGTCGCTGCAGGCGATCAAGAAGTACATTGCCGCGCACTACAAGCTGGACGCGGAGAAGCTGGCGCCCTTTATCAAGAAGTACCTCAAGTCGGCCGTCGTGGCTGGCGAGCTGGTGCAGACGAAGGGGAAGGGCGCGTCGGGCTCTTTCAAGCTTGCCGGCGCCGGCGGCGGGGCGGCCGAGGGCGGCAAGGCTCGTGGTGGCGGCGGTGGTGCGAAGAAGAAGCGCGCCGCTCCGGCCAGCAAGGAGAAGAAGGGGGCCCGTGCGGCCGGCGCAAAGAAGGCTGGCGGCGTGAAGGCGGCGACCGGTCGGAAGGCGGGCGCCGCCAAGAAGGCGTCTGCGGCGTCGGCCGCTCCCGCGGGTGCGAAGAAGGCGGCTGCGGCCAAGCCGGCCAAGGCCAAGTCGCCGTCGAAGGCGAAGAAGGCCGCCAAGGTTCCGACGAAGAAGCCGAAGGCGCCGCGCCCGAAGAAGGCGACGGCGACGCCGTCTAAGGCGAAGGCTTCGCCCAAGAAGAAGAAGTAAAAAGGGCAGGGAAGGGTTGGCGGTTGACACCGTCGCCTGGTGGCCGGCGCGCAACCAGAGGCTGTCGCGCGGTCCCGGACAAAAACAAAAACGGCCCTTCTCAGGGCCATCAAAGCACGTCGGGAAGGTGTTGATTGTCGTGTCGTGGTCGGTCGGTTGCCTTGTCTGTCTGTCTTGCTTGCTGGCGTTTGTTTGTTTGTGTCATGTGTGGATGGTGTTTGCGTGCCGCGGTGGTTGGATTGTGGGGTCGTTGGCGGGCGTGGGCGGCGGCGCCGCGGTTGGTGTTACATAAAGTGTATTTTACTTTTATTATTTTTACCTATTTATTTTGCGCCGCGTTTGTTTGTTTGTCTTGGTGGTGGTTTTGGAATAGTCTTTTTTGCTTTGCTTTGCTTTCCGGGCGTCACGTTTTGTGCCGTGGCCTGTGTGGGTGGCGCTATTTGACGCTTGCGACTTGGCTCGGCCGGTGCGGTGCTTTTTTTTTTTTTTGGAAACGGCGGCGCCGCGCCGGGCCGGGCCGGGCCGGGCCGGGGGTGGGACGACTGGACTGGACTGGAGAGTGAGTGGGGAACTAGTCGTTGCGACCGACAAAGTTTTGCTCGCGACGGAGAGACGTTAGTGGCCCTGAAAAGGGCCGTTTTGTTTGTTTGGCGGTGTGCGGGTTTAGGCGCGCTCGCCGCGGATGCGGCGCGCGAGCTGGATGTCCTTGGGCATGATGGTGACTCGCTTGGCGTGGATTGCGCACAGGTTGGTGTCTTCGAAGAGGCCGACGAGGTAGGCCTCGCTGGCCTCCTGCAGGGCCATGACTGCGGAGCTCTGGAAGCGCAGGTCGGTCTTGAAGTCCTGGGCGATCTCGCGCACTAGGCGCTGGAATGGCAGCTTGCGGATGAGCAGCTCTGTGCTCTTCTGGTAGCGCCTGATTTCTCGCAGGGCGACGGTGCCCGGCCTGTAGCGGTGGGGCTTCTTGACGCCGCCGGTGGCGGGCGCGCTCTTCCTCGCCGCCTTGGTGGCGAGCTGTTTGCGCGGCGCCTTTCCGCCGGTGGACTTGCGGGCCGTTTGCTTTGTCCGGGCCATGGCTACTGCGGATGCGGATGCGGCGTGGAGGATATGCGTGCGCGACGGCGTCCGGTGCTGCCTTGACAACGGGCCCGCGCGCCCCGGGTGCTGCGCTTATATGCCCTCGGTGCGCGGTGGTGGGGGGAGGGGAGGGCGGGCCGCGGGGCCCCAGAGTCTATATAGGGGGGCGGCGCGCGCGCTGGGCGCCACAACCGTAGCCGACTCGCTAGCGCCGGGTAGAGGAGCTTGCCTTGCTTTCTGTTTTTTATATTATTGTGGTTGAGACGCTTGAAGAAGAAGAATGACAGGCCGCGGCAAGGGAGGAAAGGGGCTCGGCAAGGGTGGCGCCAAGCGGCACCGCAAGGTGTTGCGCGACAACATCCAGGGCATCACGAAGCCCGCGATCCGCCGCCTGGCGCGCAGGGGCGGCGTGAAGCGCATCTCTGGTCTGATCTACGAGGAGACGCGCGGAGTGCTGAAGGTGTTCCTGGAGAACGTGATCCGCGACGCGGTGACGTACACTGAGCACGCCAAGCGCAAGACTGTGACGGCCATGGACGTGGTGTACGCCCTGAAGAGGCAGGGGCGCACCCTGTACGGTTTCGGCGGTTAGGCGGTGTGAGACCGAAGGAAGAAGGAAAGAGAGATTGAAAAACGGCCCTTTTCAGGGCCACCACAGTGTTCGGAAGTTGAAAAGTGCGAAAGAGTCTGTGTTGCTGGTTTTTCTTTTCCTTTTTAGTCTACTTGGCCTTTTAGTTTTGTTTGGAGTTTTTTTTGACGTGGTGTGCGGTGCGGTTGGGAGGGAAGGAAGCGTGCCCTTGCGTTGTGTGAGCTCCTTCCTTCCTTCCTTCCTTCCTTCCTTCCTTCCTTCCTTCCCCTCCCTCTTTGCTTGTATGCTTCTTGTCGGTGGATGGGCTGTGTGTTGCGGCGCGGCTGAGTGCCGAGGGGTTATTATTTTTGAGGTGTGTTGTTGTGCGCCACGTGTGCTGGTTAATGGTCGCGAGACTGTGCGTGCGTGGAGTTGAGTGGAGGAGGTGGCCAAGTACGTGTGTACAAGATGGCGGCGCCTGTGTGTGTAAGAAGGAAAAAACCGTACACAGAAAGAGAGAGAGAGAGAGAAAAGTGGTGCGACGAACGACTGGAATTCTGCTTTGGACGTAGGTTTGTGTGGTGGCCCTGAAAAGGGCCGATTGTGTTTTGTTTTTTGAGCCGAGGCGGCAAATGGCGCGCTGCGTGCCAAGGGAGCACGCGGCGGTTGCCGATTGCGCTGTCTCTCTTTTAGGCCTTCTTCTCGGTCTTCTTTGGCAGCAGGACGGCCTGGATGTTGGGCAGGACACCTCCCTGTGCGATGGTGACGCCCGACAAGAGCTTGTTGAGCTCCTCGTCGTTGCGTATGGCGAGCTGCAGGTGGCGCGGGATGATGCGCGTCTTCTTGTTGTCGCGGGCCGCGTTTCCGGCCAGCTCGAGCACCTCAGCCGCGAGGTACTCCATGACGGCGGCGAGGTAGACGGGCGCCCCGGCGCCGACGCGCTCGGCGTAGTTTCCCTTGCGCAGGAGGCGGTGGATTCTGCCGACCGGGAACTGGAGCCCAGCCCTGCTTGAGCGGGACTTTGACTTGCCCTTGACTTTGCCTCCCTTTCCGCGTCCGGACATGGCGATGGGCTAGTTTGGAAAGAAGCGAGAAAGAAAAGCACAACGCCCCAAACGGTGCGAGCCGCAGCGAGTCGAGCAGCGGAGTGCGTGCCGGCGCCGGCGGGGTGGGGGTCCTTTATGGGCTCGGGTGCGGCGGCCGGTTGCGCGCGCGCCCCATTGGTCGGCGGCCGCAGCAGGGCGAGCTGGTAAAGGTGCGGCGGCGGCGTGCGGCGGGTGCCACTGTGTGGGGAGACGCTGACTGGAGCGGAGCGCCTGACTGACTGACTGTTTGTTCGTGATGCCGCCCAAGACTAGCGGGAAAGCCGCCAAGAAGGCTGGCAAGGCGCAGAAGAACATTTCGAAGGGCGACAAGAAGAAGAAGCGCAAGAGGAAGGAGAGCTATGCCATCTACATCTACAAGGTGCTGAAGCAGGTGCACCCTGACACGGGCATCTCTTCGAAGGCGATGAGCATCATGAACAGCTTCGTGAACGACATTTTCGAGCGCATTGCGGCCGAGGCTTCTCGCCTGGCGCACTACAACAAGCGCTCGACCATCACGTCCCGCGAGATCCAGACCGCTGTGCGGCTCTTGCTGCCTGGCGAGCTGGCCAAGCACGCGGTGAGCGAGGGCACGAAGGCGGTGACCAAGTACACGAGCTCCAAGTAAGGAGGTGGCTCTTGGAAATAGGAGGCTCGTCCGCGGCGCGGCGAAGAAAAGAAAAAAACGGCCCTTTTCAGGGCCACCAAAATGCCTTTGCGGGAAGGGCGGAATTGTTGTTGTTGTGAGCGGGTGGACGGCGGCACAGCTGTAGCTGTAGCTTGTGGTGTGGTGTGGTGCGGCGCCGGCGCCTTTGGTTTTGGTGTGACGTTGGGATACGCACTTTAGCCACAGCCGGGTCGTGGGCGCGTGGGTGTTTCGAGACGTGTTGGTGTTAGGGGGGCGGATCGCTGGAGTTGGCTTGTTTGATATATATATATTTTTTTTTTTTTTTTTTTTTTTTTTTTTTTTGTCCCCTTTGTATGGTATGGCCGGAGGTGTGGAACGGAAAGCAAACCGCGATTGTCGGATGTCACACCGTTGGTGGCGAGGGTGAGAAACACGTTGCCGCCTACAGCTGCTTCTACGCCGAGCGGGTGGGTTAAGTTAGTTGGTTGGTTGGGCGACGTAAAAGTGGAGCGTGGAGGTGTGTGTGAACGTGAGGAGACACGCATTGCATTGTATTTGTACGCGCGAGGTGAGTTAGGAGACCACGCGCCACGACGTACGGTGCCCTCTTTCGACCTGACGTCTGACGTCTGGTTTTTGTTTGTGGAGGCGGTGTCGTCATTCTGGATGTACGTGTATTTTCCGCTCAGTTGAGTGAGGTGACGCGAGACGACGGCGTCGGTGGTGTTTTTGTTTTGTTGTTGGCGCCCCGGGGATGGAGAGGGGCACCCGACGGTAACGAGAGGTTGCACTTTGTGATCGGTCGAATGTCCGGGGAGCGAGGAATAGGGTGGGGGGTTGAAAAGAAACGCCAGTGTAGGGCAACGGGACGGTGAACGTTCCCGTGGTGTCGGAGGTGTGCAGTGGGGGGGAGGAAAAAAAAAGCGCGTAACGGCGCGGCTGCCGTGGTGGAAACGTTCTCTCCAACTTTGGTGGTGTCCCCTGTGTGTTTTGTTGTTCTCTATATCGTGTGTCCCCTCGCACAAGACGCTCTCTGGGCGGGTTTGATTCATTCATTTTTGCATAGTCACGTAGCGTAGAATGGAATGCGCAAGAGTTGAGTGAGACTGGCGACGGTATATGGTCTGAGCAGCGTCAGCTGCACTGCACTCCCCGGAAAAGAATCTTGGATGCCGTGCTAACTGAAATTTGGTGGACGGGGTTCTCAAGGCTGTTTTCCTATTTTGTTGTTTGTCTGTCTCTAGTTAAGATGGTGAAATGACGTCGAAGAAGCAGTATTGCAAATACTGTTATGGAAATGCCCTAGTTTGATGAAAGGAAATGTGTGTTGAATACAGGATGGTAAAGACCAAGTGCGTTGAAAGAAACGTTGTGAAGGAACGAACGTTCCCTGAATTGGTTTCTTTTTGTTCCCGAGTTGTGTACAATGGACGACGGTTGTGCCATATCGCAGCATTGCATCATCCCCAGGTTTTATTTCAATTGAGCGATAAAAAAAGGAAAAAGAGAAGAACAAGGACACTATCGAAATGGTCTATGGTGTGTGACCCACAATTGTTGTCTTTAAATCACTTACCCAACCATGTCGTAAAAATATTTTTTTTTTTTTTACAGTGGCTGCCGAATGACCTAGATGTAACAGAGAGAGAGAAACACATGGCGTGTCTGATGTTTGTTTTCTTTTCCCCCCCGTCAAGTGGCAAATGCGAACACCGTCAGCTGTAATTGACGATCGACACTAGTATGGCGCGAAAAGGGGGTGCGACCTGTGCAGTTGTGGGTGAAACTTTGGGTGATGGGCTGTCATGCGGCATCGCGTGCGTTCATTACCCCTCGGCGGCGGCGGCGGCGGCGGCGCCGCAGCTCCGTCCAGCTCGCGCTCTCGGAAACAACCCTCTCGTAATGCCGCGTCTCCGTCACTGCAAATTTTCAAAGGGGAAACCTGTGTGGCCGGTGGGGGTGTGTCAACCGTTGGCCTCAAGCTCCGCCGACAAAAAGTGTTGAGTGTATCCAGTGTGAGAGAGGTTGACGCTTTTCGTGGTGTGTGTGTGTGTGTGTGTGTGTGTGTGTGTGTGGCAATGTTTTGAAAAGTTTGCAACGTACGTTAAGAAGTGTTGACGCTGAAACTTGCGGGCTGTGTGGCCCTGGTGGTTGGCTGGCTGGAGACGCGGGCGTGTCCAGTCGGTCGGTTGTTGTGGCTGAAAGGTACGTATACGGTTCCGCCGTCCCGTCGGAACTGCGTCTGTCTGGAAGGTATGACGTGACGTGCAGTTTTTATTAGGTCAGCCCTTGTTGTGTATTGTTCCATTTGTTGCTCACTCGTCACCCGTATTTGGTGTGGCGATGTATGTGGACGTACTGCTGGATCAGTGTCAGGGTTTCCGTGGGAGGTGTTGGCTGGGTTGGATTTGCCTGACACGGCTGAGTCCGCAATTGGCCTGCCGTTCGTTGATGCGATATGTGGGTTCTGAGGAAGAATGTGTACGAGATAGTTGCCCCTGCCCTGCCCTTTCTTTCGCGTTCGTGTGTGCCCCCCTTGTTGTGTAGTGTGGGTTGAACATGGTTCTTTACCGAGTGGGGGGGAATGGGATGGACGGATCCGTTGCTGTTGCTGTCACCGTCAAGACAACGCACGCACGCACGCACGCACGCACGCACCCCTGTCCTACGAGAAGGTGTGTCAACCGGGGTTTCGGTAGTCGTGTGTGTAGGGGACGGGGAGAAGCAAAGTGGAGAGTGCGGCACGGGCAGAGAGTGGAATTGGGGCGCGTTGATGTTGGGAAACATCCCCCAAGGGTTGCGGGATGATGTGGCGGTGAGAGCGGGGGGCGGGGGAGAAAAGAAAAGCGAAAAAGAACTAAGGAAGAGGAGGAGGCGTGCGTGTGCGCAGTGGCGGGGCCCCAAAGACCTGTCGTGTTGGTGTCGGCCGAACGCGTGTGCGGGGCAGCGTCGGCACGGAGAAGCGAGGAGGAGAGAGAGAGAGAGAGAGCTGGTCTGATGGGTATTTTTTACCCCCTGTACTCGAAGGACCGGATCTGTCCTTGATCCCTGCCTTCTGTCTGATTATGTTGGGTAACAAAATGATGGGATGATAGGGTCTCTTGGGTGTGTGTAGATGTTTGTTGTTTGAGTGAGTGTTATGGTGTTTGTATTTTATTTTTGTTTATCATGGTATGTTGTAGTTTGTGGTGTTTTGTCGTGATGGGAAATGTCGTTCTTGGGTCGGGTGGATTTTGTCCCAGATTTCTGATGAGTGGGTGGTTCGAATCCGTGGTTTGGTGGAAAAAAAAAAAAAAAAACTTTATGGATTTTTCTTTGGATGATTTCCGGGATTTTGATTGAGTATGTTATGGTTTGTGTATATGTCTCGGTTTGTCTGGTACCGGCCGGCATCAGCAGTAATTCTGAAGTATTTGTTGTGCACCCTTTTTTACTCTTGTTATGTTTGGTGTCTGCGGCCATTGACCAGATTTTCAGAGCCGTAAGTGATGGCTGGTTCCTATGACGGTTTTGGAGATTTTCTTTTTGGCGCGCATATTTATTCTGTTTCCTTTGATGATTGGGTACAGTCTGAATATTGCTGCTGCAGCCTTGTTACAAACGTGTGTAACATGGTCTCTAAATGTCAACCTCTTGTCCAGCTTGATGCCTAGATACTTTATTGTGCCTGACCATGGAAGATTGTTATTTCTGAGGCGTATATGCAGGTTAGGAGGTATTCTTTTTGAATGTGAATCGTATTGTATTGCTTGGGTTTTCTCCGCGTTTATTGTTTTTTGTTTCCATTGGTTAGCCCATTTCTGGATGGATTGTAGGTGTTGCTCTATTTTTGTGACTCTATATTGCAGGTTAGAACTGCTGCGGTAGACTGCAGTGTCGTCTGCAAATAGTGACAAGTGTCCTCCCAGCTGTTTGTTTGTGTATATTGAGTAGAGAATGGGCCCCAGCACTGAGCCTTGCGGGACTCCAGCCTCTATGGATCTAGTGTTACTTGCCGCTCCTGGTACATGGACATAGAATGCTCTGTTGCGGAGAAAAGAAGCAATAATGTGGATGGGGCAGTTGTACTGGTGGAGCTTGTAGATAAGGCGTTATCCGAATGCTTTTCCAATGTCAAGCAGGACTGCTCCAGTACTGTGTCTAATGTTTCTGGCCTGACATATGTGCTCGACTAGTCTGGTCACCTGGTGGGTGGTGCTGTGTTCTTCGCGGAATCGGAATTGTTGTGGGATGATTATGTTGTTATCCTTTAAGAATTGAATTTCTTCAGTTCAGTTTGAATGAGCTTTCCGAGAACGTTTCCAAGGAAGTTGGCCTATAGTTTTGCGGAAATAATAAGTCCTTGTTTGGCTTTGGTAATGTGATGACTCGGGCCTGTTTCCAAGTAGTTTAGTCTGAAGCAAGCATTATATATTGATGTTAGATAGATAATTGATAGTTGCTGGAGGTAGGTGATGTAGTAGTTGGAATCCGGGCCTGATGCCTTCTTAGGATGTGTGTATGTTTGTGATGTGATAAGATACGGGGTTTCTGCGTTTATTGGATTGTGAAAGATGTTCTGATCGGGGCACTTAGGATGCGGTTTTACCCTTCTGAGTACCATTTCCTGGTGGTCATCAGTTTCGTCATCTACCGCTTCTGGTGCTTGGAATTGCCTTTCTAGTGAATCCGCCAGTGCTTCAGCTCGGTCTGTGGGGTCGTTCCTTCCCCATGTAGATGTAGATGTTTCGTGTTTAGTTTACGAGTTTTAAGAAATTTCCAGAATTTTTCCTGGTCCCTTTCTGCTTCTCGTAACGTTTCCTCCCACGCCTCGCTACGGTGGTTTTCGGAGCTCTCTTTTTGATCCTCCCGGCCAATTGCTCTGATTTTCGTCGGTCGGCTGGGTCCCTGTAGTTTCTGGCGCGCGCGGGCTGCGGTTGGCGCCTTTGGTGGCAACGGCCGGGGCAAGCAGCGGTGTGTGGTGTGGTGCGGGGCGGGCAGGGGCAGGGGCAGGGGCAGGGGCAGTGGTGGTTGACGGATGGCCTGGGGGCCGAAAAACGGGCCGGACGGCGGACGGCGGACGGCGGACGGCGGACGGATGTTGAGAGAGGCGGCGCGCACGCGTCTCGCGCGGACACAGGCGCCACAGCGTTGATGATTGGAAGGAGGTGCGGTGCGGGGATGGGCCCAGGAAAAAAGACGGTCGTGGCCCCTGTCTTGGGTGCGTGTCGACGTCAGCACCGTCGGTGTGGTGTGGTGTGGTGTGGTGTGGTGTGGTGTGGTGTGGTGTGGGCAGGGAGGGGGGGAAAAGCGGGCTGCGGGCTGCGGAGGGAATGGTTGGTGGGGAGTAGGCACACATGTGGGCGGGCGCAAAATCGGCCGGTGCCCGTAAACCGCGGCGGGATATTGGGTGGAAAAGAGGGAAATTGTAGAAAGGAAAACAAGCGGAGGGGGCGAATGTGGTGGGGTGGGGGGACGGGCGGGGGCGAGGCGACAGCTTGCTTTTTCTTTTTCATTTTATTTTATTTTGTTGTAGTGTTTTTGTGTTTTTGTTTTTTTGCGTGTGTGTGGCCTTGGAGAGGCTGGTCTTGTCTGGCTTACGCTTTGGGTGCGTGTGTTGGTACTTTTTCGTTTTTTCTTGTTCTGCAGAGCAGGGGCGGGGCGGTGGGAACGGCTGGCTGGCTGGCTGTGCCCAGAGGAGGAGGAGACGCTGGCGGCGGGCCCGGCTCCTGGGGCTGCTGTTGCATGCGCTGTGCAAAGAAAGGAAGAGTGGGTTTGTTTGGCTGGTTGAAGTGCATTATTTAAGTGTGGGCTTGCCGGCCTGGCTCCGATGCGCAGGTAGATAGATGCCGGCGGCGACCGCAGGCAGGCGCGTTGTGTGTACAGAGGGACGAGCCAGGTGTTTTGCAAGCAGGACGTGGCGTGCCGAGTGGAGAGGAGGCGGCGGCTCGGCTCGGTTCGGCCCGGTCCGGCGGTGCCGCGCTGTTGTCGCGGACGTGAGCGCCCCCTGGCGGGCGGGTGGTTGGCGGCGGCGTGGTGGACGCGTGTGGCAGTTGTGTGCACGGGTTGCTTGGGCGAGTGAGCAGTGGCTGGCGGTGTTGGCGCGTCGTCGGGGAGGTATGTGTTGCGGCCGCGTCTGCTGCGCGCTGCGTCGTTGTGTCGACTGTGTGTGGGCGTGGGCACGTGTGCTCTGCCGAGGGCGTCGTAAAAAAGTGGGTCGCGGTGTGCGTGCGTAGCCCGTGATGATGTATTGTGCGTCGCGTCGTTGTGTGCGAAACGGATGCCGAGAGGTGTGTGGTGAGTGCGAAGCGCGAATGTGCGGCGTTTGGCGGTTTCGGTGTGTTTTCTGTTTTTGCGGCGTGAGAGTGGGGCTGGCTGGCTGTTTGTTGTTGGTGTTGCCTTGTGTGTGTAGGTTGATGGCGCGACGCGGAGGGGACGCCGTTTGCTGCGTGCCTTGCCTCGCGTGTGTTGGCGCGCCGTGCATGTGTTTGGGTCGTGGGGGCGGTGTTTTTGTTTGTATTTGGATTTTCATTTTTTGGCGTGTTGTGTCGTGTATGGCAAGGGCGAGAGGAGTAGTGCGGTAGTGGTAGTGCAGTAGTGTCGTTGCGGCACGGGCGTCTGGTGGGGCTGTGCGTCGTGGCGGGGAAGGTGTGTAGGTTGCGGCGATGCGGCGAGCCCAGCCCGTCGTTTGACGGTGTGCCGGGTGAGTTGCGCTGCGAATCGAGTGTGGCGGGAAGGGAGCTGCGTGGCGCCTGCGTCCGTTGGCAGCAGGGGCTGAGTTTGTTTGATTTCGGGACGACGACGACGACGACTGGTTGGTTGGTTGGTTGGTTGGTGGGTGGGGTGGCGTGCACGTTTGTCGTACTGGGCGAGTCGATTGCCTGCCGGCTGGCGAAAGGTGCGCCGCCGCCCGTCTCTCGCGCTCTGTGTTGTTTTTTTTTCTGTGTGTGTCGGCTGCGTTTTTGTTTGCGGTGCGCGCGAAAACGGTGGTGCCGAAAGTGTGCCGGCGTGGCGTTGCGACCGCGACCGCGACCGCGACCGCGACGAGCCGCGGGCGCGCCATTTGGCTGGTGTTGCGTGAAGAGCGGCTGTGTACGGGTAGTGGCTGTAGCCGTACGTGTACGTGCAATCCGGCCCGGCCGCCAGCCCAGCCCAGCCCAGCCCAGCCCAGCCGAGTCGGGTGAGCGGAGGCCGACACGTGGTGGTGCTGTGCTCTCTCGGCTCGGGGGGGTTTGTGTGTGTGTGTGTGTGCGTGCGTGCGTGCGTGCGTGTGTGTCTCGTTCGCTCTCCGGAATCTGCTCGTTCTGCTGATCCCCGCCTGTCGGCGTCGTTTATTTTTACTTATTTATTTTTTACCTGTTGTTTGTTTTTCGACGTCGTCTTGCAGTTTTGTCCCTTTGCGGCGTGCCGACGACCCGCCGCGCGACCTTATGAAACCCCAAAGCGTGGCGTGGCGTGGCGTGGCGTGGCCGAGCCGCAGCAGCTAAGGGGGTGCGGCCGCCTCGACGCCTTAACCTCCTAAACTTCTTTAAGCCGTTAACGCAGCCACCTAAACTAACGTAACCTAACCTAAGCCCTTAGGCCAACCCCCAAGTCGCCTTAACCTAACGTACGTGACCGCAACCTTAGCTTAACGCCTACGTTAAGACGTGACGTCACGTCAACGCTTAACCTAACCCTGACGCCTTCTTAGCCTAACCTGACGTAACCTAAGGTAAGGTAACCGTTGAAAGAAAGAAACCACCTTTGTTTTGACGTTGAGGCGTGTAAGGTCGGCTGTGAGGGCAGATTCGGTGTGTCTGTAGTTGGGGCTGGCTGGTAATTTATTTTGTTTGTTTGTTTATCGTTGTTTTGTTTTCGCCTGTGGCGGGGGGGTTGGCGCTCCGTCGGCCGGTGCCATGTTGCGCAGGCGGCGATCGTAAAAAAGTAGAAAAAAAAAAAAGAAAAAAGAAAAAGAAAAATGTGTTGGAAGGGCTGTGGGTGTTGGCGGGCGAGGCGAGAGGAGGAGGACGGCCCGCGGCCGTGGCCCGACGGCTGCGGGCCGATCGGGAAAACGGCGGAAGGCGATGGGGCGGCGGAGGTGCGTTTGTGCACGGCCGTCATCGCCGCACGACTCGGCTCGTGTGGCTGTGGCGCCGGCCGCGGTGGCCGGGCTGCCGCGGCGACGGTGTGGGAGTTTTGACGAAGGTTTGGCCATTGTGGCGGGTCGTCGGCTGGGGCTGTGGGGGCGGCATTTGGGCGGGGGCGGCGATTCTCGGCGGGCCGACCCAGGCTGTGGCGCGCGGTGGCTGCAGTTTGGCCGTGGTTTGCGGCGCCGCCGCGGCGACTGGTTGGCGACCGTGGTGTCGGTGTGTGTAGCCCCATCCTCGGTGGTTTGAATGGCGCGGGTGGTTGCGGCGCAGGTTGGGGGCTGCTCCGCGCAGGCTGTCGGACGTTGGGCGGTAGCAAGCGCGGGAGGCGCGGCGCGGCGGCGCGGCGGCGCGCCGAGTGGCGGCCGCTCTCTCGGCCGTCCGCGCCCGCCCGCGACACTGGCTGGGCCAGGCGCGTGCGCGGCTATTCTCTGCTGCGCGCCCCTCGCTGTTGTGCGTCGTCGAAGGAGAGAAGGAAGCGAAACCAAGGGGGAAAAAAGAAAAGAGAACAGGCAAAAGATGGCAGACCAGGCGGCTACGAACGAGACTGCCGCGGCACCCGCCGCCACCGGCACTACGAAGAAGGCCAAGTCTGCGTCGTCTGCGAAGAAGCCGCGCGCCAAGCCTGCGCACCCGCGCACCTCTGAGATGGTGACGGCCGCCATCAAGAGTCTGAAGGAGCGCGGCGGGTCGTCGCTGCAGGCGATCAAGAAGTACATTGCCGCGCACTACAAGCTGGACGCGGAGAAGCTGGCGCCCTTTATCAAGAAGTACCTCAAGTCGGCCGTCGTGGCTGGCGAGCTGGTGCAGACGAAGGGGAAGGGCGCGTCGGGCTCTTTCAAGCTTGCCGGCGCCGGCGGCGGGGCGGCCGAGGGCGGCAAGGCTCGTGGTGGCGGCGGTGGTGCGAAGAAGAAGCGCGCCGCTCCGGCCAGCAAGGAGAAGAAGGGGGCCCGTGCGGCCGGCGCAAAGAAGGCTGGCGGCGTGAAGGCGGCGACCGGTCGGAAGGCGGGCGCCGCCAAGAAGGCGTCTGCGGCGTCGGCCGCTCCCGCGGGTGCGAAGAAGGCGGCTGCGGCCAAGCCGGCCAAGGCCAAGTCGCCGTCGAAGGCGAAGAAGGCCGCCAAGGTTCCGACGAAGAAGCCGAAGGCGCCGCGCCCGAAGAAGGCGACGGCGACGCCGTCTAAGGCGAAGGCTTCGCCCAAGAAGAAGAAGTAAAAAGGGCAGGGAAGGGTTGGCGGTTGACACCGTCGCCTGGTGGCCGGCGCGCAACCAGAGGCTGTCGCGCGGTCCCGGACAAAAACAAAAACGGCCCTTCTCAGGGCCATCAAAGCACGTCGGGAAGGTGTTGATTGTCGTGTCGTGGTCGGTCGGTTGCCTTGTCTGTCTGTCTTGCTTGCTGGCGTTTGTTTGTTTGTGTCATGTGTGGATGGTGTTTGCGTGCCGCGGTGGTTGGATTGTGGGGTCGTTGGCGGGCGTGGGCGGCGGCGCCGCGGTTGGTGTTACATAAAGTGTATTTTACTTTTATTATTTTTACCTATTTATTTTGCGCCGCGTTTGTTTGTTTGTCTTGGTGGTGGTTTTGGAATAGTCTTTTTTGCTTTGCTTTGCTTTCCGGGCGTCACGTTTTGTGCCGTGGCCTGTGTGGGTGGCGCTATTTGACGCTTGCGACTTGGCTCGGCCGGTGCGGTGCTTTTTTTTTTTTTTGGAAACGGCGGCGCCGCGCCGGGCCGGGCCGGGCCGGGCCGGGGGTGGGACGACTGGACTGGACTGGAGAGTGAGTGGGGAACTAGTCGTTGCGACCGACAAAGTTTTGCTCGCGACGGAGAGACGTTAGTGGCCCTGAAAAGGGCCGTTTTGTTTGTTTGGCGGTGTGCGGGTTTAGGCGCGCTCGCCGCGGATGCGGCGCGCGAGCTGGATGTCCTTGGGCATGATGGTGACTCGCTTGGCGTGGATTGCGCACAGGTTGGTGTCTTCGAAGAGGCCGACGAGGTAGGCCTCGCTGGCCTCCTGCAGGGCCATGACTGCGGAGCTCTGGAAGCGCAGGTCGGTCTTGAAGTCCTGGGCGATCTCGCGCACTAGGCGCTGGAATGGCAGCTTGCGGATGAGCAGCTCTGTGCTCTTCTGGTAGCGCCTGATTTCTCGCAGGGCGACGGTGCCCGGCCTGTAGCGGTGGGGCTTCTTGACGCCGCCGGTGGCGGGCGCGCTCTTCCTCGCCGCCTTGGTGGCGAGCTGTTTGCGCGGCGCCTTTCCGCCGGTGGACTTGCGGGCCGTTTGCTTTGTCCGGGCCATGAACACGCGATCTAGTGTT
>NW_026062135.1:75000-76105 GCF_023897955.1 Schistocerca gregaria | reverse complement strand
ACACTATATCGTCGGTTGCACCTTAACCTAAGTTACACTGCACCTTAACCTAAGTTACACTGCACCTTAACCTAAGTTACACTGCACCTTAACCTAAGTTACACTGCACCTTAACCTAAGTTACACTGCACCTTAACCTAAGTTACACTGCACCTTAACCTAAGTTACACTGCACCTTAACCTAAGTTACACTGCACCTTAACCTAAGTTACACTGCACCTTAACCTAAGTTACACTGCACCTTAACCTAAGTTACACTGCACCTTAACCTAAGTTACACTGCACCTTAACCTAAGTTACACTGCACCTTAACCTAAGTTACACTGCACCTTAACCTAAGTTACACTGCACCTTAACCTAAGTTACACTGCACCTTAACCTAAGTTACACTGCACCTTAACACCTAAGTTACACTGCACCTTAACCTAAGTTACACTGCACCTTAACCTAAGTTACACTGCACCTTAACCTAAGTTACACTGCACCTTAACCTAAGTTACACTGCACCTTAACTCTTAACCTAAGTTACACTGCACCTTAACCTAAGTTACACTGCACCTTAACCTAAGTTACACTGCACCTTAACCTAAGTTACACTGCACCTTAACCTAAGTTACACTGCACCTTAACCTAAGTTACACTGCACCTTAACCTAAGTTACACTGCACCTTAACCTAAGTTACACTGCACCTTAACCTAACTTACACTGCACCTTAACCTAACTTACACTGCACCTTAACCTAAGTTACACTGCACCTTAACCTAAGTTACACTGCACCTTAACCTAACTTACACTGCACCTTAACCTAACTTACACTGCACCTTAACCTAACTTACACTGCACCTTAACCTAACTTACACTGCACCTTAACCTAACTTACACTGCACCTTAACCTAACTTACACTGCACCTTAACCTAACTTACACTGCACCTTAACCTAACTTACACTGCACCTTAACCTAACTTACACTGCACCTTAACCTAACTTACACTGCACCTTAACCTAACTTACACTGCACCTTAACCTAACTTACACTGCACCTTAACCTAACTTACACTGCACCTTAACCTAACTTACACTGCACCTTAACTGTCACATGTAAC
>NW_026062135.1:60000-65000 GCF_023897955.1 Schistocerca gregaria | reverse complement strand
GATACATACTGTAAACTGGGGAGGACAGTGTGAACCGCACTCGACCCAGTCACCCTATCTCACAGTCCACTCCGTGTGTAACAAAGCGAAAGCACCAAAGCACTAGCGTTCAACAACATCCATTTTATCCTCGCTGCCACAGGACACTATCCAAAGAACGACAAGAGGAACGTGACGTCCACTAATAAGACACAATGTCTCACATCACCCGCAAACAACGCAGCTCAAATCAGCCAGCAACACCCACAGTGGTCCACCCAGTATCAACACAAGACGCAACGCCACGCCACAACACAAAAGGTACAAGTAATAAAATACCCTTTGGCCACACCCCTGGTAAAGACATCGAACCAACCCACCACCTGACACCAGCCAAACCTACATCCTGATTTGACACATCTCTGGCAACCTTACCCACGTTGGCCCCTAACCTAACCCACGTTGGCCCCTAACCTAACCCACGTTGGCCCCTAACCTAACCCACGTTGGCCCCTAACCTAACCCACGTTGGCCCCTAACCTAACCCACGTTGGCCCCTAACCTAACCCACGTTGGCCCCTAACCTAACCCACGTTGGCCCCTAACCTAACCCACGTTGGCCCCTAACCTAACCCACGTTGGCCCCTAACCTAACCAACACGCGATCTAGTGTTAACCCACGTTGGCCCCTAACCTAACCCACGTTGGCCCCTAACCTAACCCACGTTGGCCCCTAACCTAACCCACGTTGGCCCCTAACCTAACCCACGTTGGCCCCTAACCTAACCCACGTTGGCCCCTAACCTAACCCACGTTGGCCCCTAACCTAACCCACGTTGGCCCCTAACCTAACCCACGTTGGCCCCTAACCTAACCCACGTTGGCCCCTAACCTAACCCACGTTGGCCCCTAACCTAACCCACGTTGGCCCCTAACCTAACCCACGTTGGCCCCTAACCTAACCCACGTTGGCCCCTAACCTAACCCACGTTGGCCCCTAACCTAACCCACGTTGGCCCCTAACCTAACCCACGTTGGCCCCTAACCTAACCCACGTTGGCCCCTAAACCTAAGTTACGCTGCACCTTAACCTAAGTTACGCTGCACCTTAACCTAAGTTACGCTGCACCTTAACCTAAGTTACGCTGCACCTTAACCTAAGTTACGCTGCACCTTAACCTAAGTTACGCTGCACCTTAACCTAAGTTACGCTGCACCTTAACCTAAGTTACGCTGCACCTTAACCTAAGTTACGCTGCACCTTAACCTAAGTTACGCTGCACCTTAACCTAAGTTACGCTGCACCTTAACCTAAGTTACGCTGCACCTTAACCTAAGTTACGCTGCACCTTAACCTAAGTTACGCTGCACCTTAACCTAAGTTACGCTGCACCTTAACCTAAGTTACACTGCACCTTAACCTAAGTTACACTGCACCTTAACCTAAGTTACACTGCACCTTAACCTAAGTTACGCTGCACCTTAACCTAAGTTACGCTGCACCTTAACCTAAGTTACGCTGCACCTTAACCTAACTTACACTGCACCTTAACCTAACTTACACTGCACCTTAACCTAACTTACACTGCACCTTAACCTAAGTTACACTGCACCTTAACCTAAGTTACACTGCACCTTAACCTAAGTTACACTGCACCTTAACCTAAGTTACACTGCACCTTAACCTAAGTTACACTGCACCTTAACCTAAGTTACACTGCACCTTAACCTAAGTTACACTGCACCTTAACCTAACTTACACTGCACCTTAACCTAAGTTACACTGCACCTTAACCTAAGTTACACTGCACCTTAACCTAAGTTACACTGCACCTTAACCTAAGTTACACTGCACCTTAACCTAAGTTACACTGCACCTTAACCTAAGTTACACTGCACCTTAACCTAAGTTACACTGCACCTTAACCTAAGTTACACTGCACCTTAACCTAAGTTACACTGCACCTTAACCTAAGTTACACTGCACCTTAACCTAAGTTACACTGCACCTTAACCTAAGTTACACTGCACCTTAACCTAAGTTACACTGCACCTTAACCTAAGTTACACTGCACCTTAACCTAAGTTACACTGCACCTTAACCTAAGTTACACTGCACCTTAACCTAAGTTACACTGCACCTTAACCTAAGTTACACTGCACCTTAACCTAAGTTACACTGCACCTTAACCTAAGTTACACTGCACCTTAACCTAAGTTACACTGCACCTTAACCTAAGTTACACTGCACCTTAACCTAAGTTACACTGCACCTTAACCTAAGTTACACTGCACCTTAACCTAAGTTACACTGCACCTTAACCTAAGTTACACTGCACCTTAACCTAAGTTACACTGCACCTTAACCTAAGTTACACTGCACCTTAACCTAAGTTACACTGCACCTTAACCTAAGTTACACTGCACCTTAACCTAAGTTACACTGCACCTTAACCTAAGTTACACTGCACCTTAACCTAAGTTACACTGCACCTTAACCTAAGTTACACTGCACCTTAACCTAAGTTACACTGCACCTTAACCTAAGTTACACTGCACCTTAACCTAAGTTACACTGCACCTTAACCTAAGTTACACTGCACCTTAACCTAACTTACACTGCACCTTAACCTAACTTACACTGCACCTTAACCTAACTTACACTGCACCTTAACCTAACTTACACTGCACCTTAACCTAACTTACACTGCACCTTAACCTAACTTACACTGCACCTTAACCTAACTTACACTGCACCTTAACCTAACTTACACTGCACCTTAACCTAACTTACACTGCACCTTAACCTAACTTACACTGCACCTTAACCTAACTTACACTGCACCTTAACCTAACTTACACTGCACCTTAACCTAACTTACACTGCACCTTAACCTAACTTACACTGCACCTTAACTGTCACATGTAACGTCACAGGAATGTAGCTTTGCCTAACAGCAACCCTCTGAACATAGTTCACTGCTTGGATCCTCTGGTGTCATGTGTATTTCTCGATGCCATGGTGCGTACCCTCACGTAAATGTCTTTCGAGTGTTGCGTACTTTCTACACAGTCCCGCTAACCACTGGAAGGGTGTAACGCTACAGAACGACTATCGCCCTCCCCTCCTGCCCTTCCAAGCTGGTCGGTCAGGCGTTTGTTTGTGAAATGAGCCTTGCAGCTGTTCAGTTGCATTCGGTTGTCGATGCAGTCAGTGTACGTTGTGGTACGGCCTGTGTGGACTGTCCGCTGATGTACGCGTAACCCACACTGATCATCCGTCGTTACGTACTGAGTGACATAATGTGGCACATGCTTGACCGTACACCGGCTGCGCCCTACAATGGCGAATCATAAGGGCCATATGTTGTGCACGATGCTACTTGTCTCGTCTCCCCATTACAGCGAGATTGCACTGTTTTACGCCGTACAGACATGTGGTAGGTACGGACGAAAGTATTGCATGTTGGCCCCCCTCCCTCTGCCGGGAATCAGCGTGAGCCGTCTGTTGATGTAGCGACGAGGGTTTTCCTATTTAATCGTATTGCCCCACACAACATGATACCACGGTGGACCGCGTTCCACATCTGCGACATGCTACAGAGGCCGGTTGACAGTCGACCGCGCAAGGGACATTGCACACGTGCGCGGACCATCTTCCACGTGTTCTCTCGTGTACATGCCGTAGTGTGTATGTGGGCTGATGTAGCGTGTCGTGACACATAACATGCAGGCATGCCAGAATCGTAGATTTCGCAAATGTAGATTGACGTATACGTTTGCTGCCAAAGATCCGCAAATGAACTGGAAATCAGTTGTTGAGCGGTTGTTCGCGCTGCAGGTGCATCGGTGATAGCGACGATCGGTACATCTGTGAACCGGTTGTTTCGGCGGTACCCGCCATGCCCCCGAACCTGAGTTGGCCATGTGGGTATGAAGCGATACGAGGCTGTGGCTTGGTGGGACAGTCCCCGGCCGGTGAGGGGGGGCCGCCCGGCGTGCTGGCCGCGCGCTGCGTGAGCGCACGCACTACAGCCGGCTGGTGGGGGGCGCCCAGTGGCAGGAGCGCCGGCCGACGGGCCCGGCTGGCGTCCCAGCTACGCGCCGGCGCACCCGGCGCGCGGCGCCAGGCGGCCAAAGTGGGTTCTGCCGAGCCCGGTGCGAAGCGCGGTGGACATCTGCAGTGTGCTGGTCCGATTGCGGACTGTGTGCGTTGAGGATGCGCCGCCGCCCGGCACTCGGCGTCGCGACGCCGTCTGCTGCTCGGTCGCCCCCGGCGGTTCTCGCAGGTGGTTTGTATCGCAGCTCTGCGGACGTGTTGGCGCGTGCGCTGTGCTGGGAGAGTTCGCTTCTGCACCCAAGTGGGGCTTTGCCCTTCTGTGGCGCTGGCGTTGGAGCTGCCGGTCACCGTAGGTGGCGCGTGTTGTTTCCCGCCGGCAATGCCACGACAGCACGCTCCCGGGCCTCTGTCGGCAGCGGCAAGCTCAGTTGGGAGCACGGGTGTTCGCACTGAAAGCGTCTACTCGCCTATCTCCGGGCGATTGCGCCTCTCTCGAACCCGACCAAGTACTTAGGACGGCGCTGCGCGCCGCCGGGACCTGAGAGGGTTTCGAGGTGTATCGTGCAGGGGAGCTCAGCCTCCTCCTGTTTGCAGAATAATTGAGCGGACGCTTGCGTGTTCGCGCGGGCCCTCGGGACACACTCCCGGGCGGCCGGCTGCTCAGCTCTCGTTGACGCAGCTCCCTGGTTGATCCTGCCAGTAGTCATATGCTTGTCTCAAAGATTAAGCCATGCATGTCTCAGTACAAGCCGCATTAAGGTGAAACCGCGAATGGCTCATTAAATCAGTTATGGTTCCTTAGATCGTACCCACGTTACTTGGATAACTGTGGTAATTCTAGAGCTAATACATGCAAACAGAGTCCCGACCAGAGATGGAAGGGACGCTTTTATTAGATCAAAACCAATCGGATTGGCTCGTCTGGTCCGTTTGCCTTGGTGACTCTGAATAACTTTGGGCT
>NW_026062135.1:50000-55000 GCF_023897955.1 Schistocerca gregaria | reverse complement strand
AACTCAGAACTGGCACGGACTGGGGGAATCCGACTGTCTAATTAAAACAAAGCATTGCGATGGCCCTAGCGGGTGTTGACGCAATGTGATTTCTGCCCAGTGCTCTGAATGTCAACGTGAAGAAATTCAAGCAAGCGCGGGTAAACGGCGGGAGTAACTATGACTCTCTTAAGGTAGCCAAATGCCTCGTCATCTAATTAGTGACGCGCATGAATGGATTAACGAGATTCCCGCTGTCCCTATCTACACGCGATCTAGTGGATGCGTCTCGACCAGCCAGCCTCTCCTTCCCAAGTGCCCCTGCCCGCCTTCTCGTGGTGGAGCTGTTAAGCCTTCGGGCGACTAAAGGGCAGGGGGGCGACGGTGTGCTGAACATCTTGCACACCGGTTCCGGCGGCTGCACTCTTCGCGGCGGGAACCTGGCCCAAGTCGGCGAAGGTCACCCGCCTTGCCCCTGGATATCCGGGGCATGATCCGCCAAGCCGGGGCGTGGTGACATGTCCCCGGTTAGGTTAGATGGGTCCAAACCCCTGAATGTCTGGGGGACCGGCCCGGCACCTGAGTAGGACCGGGTCTTTAGCCTTTGGTGGGAACTCGGCCTAGTAGGGGGCGAAGGACGGAGGGTGAATCCGCTCTCCCGGAATGCGGGTGGCATTCGTCGGCAAGGGAGCGGGTGAAAACCTCGATGGTGCAGCCGTCGAAGAGGACTAGTGCGCTGTACCCACGGCGTGCTAAACCTAGCAGCTCTGTTGTGGAAAGCTCTTGGTCAAGGGGCGGGACCGGTGAGCGAGCTGCATTTAGCCTCCCCCCATGCCAGAGAGGCCGGTCCGGGGAAAGAGACGGGCCTCCATTTTTCACTCTCTAATTCGTCAATATGGCTGAAAATGTAGAGAGTGATAATGCGCTCGAGGGCGATTCGGTGATGGAGGAGAATTTGACTGTCGCTGAGCGACACACGCGCTTTTTGAAGTTGCTGGATTCTAGTGTTAAAAACGGTAAGATCAGCAACTACGCGATTAATCACATTAGGGACTGTGTAGCTCGATGGGCGATGGCCCACTCACAACTTGAGGGTCGGTTGTTGGAACTAGAGAAAGAGAATGAGCGTCTCAGAGGTCAGCCCGCAGTGGCACGGTCTTATGCCGCGGTTGCGAGTGCCCCTGTGGCTAAAGCACCGTCGGCAAGGGAAACAATTGAGCACAATATTAAAAAGACATACCCGACTGTATTTATTAAACCAAAGGCAGGCGAGGATATACGTGCTGTTAAGACTGCTTTCGAAAAATGCATTAATCCCAAACGTGACAAAATTAAAATTAACACGGTCAGGACTGCTAAAAATGTACTAATTGTTGAGACAGCTACACAAGAAGATAGTCAAAGAATAATGGCAAATCAGGAATTGATGGAGAAGGTTAAGTGTGAACCGCCAAGGAAACGCAGGCCTTTGATGTGCCTGTATGATGTTCCTACTCATATGAATGCGGACAGCCTGTTGGATGCGATATATACACAGAATTTTGATGTGTCTATGACGAGGGAGGAGTTTGACAGTCAGTTCAGGTTGCGATTTAAAGTAGGGCCGAGGGAGAAGCTGACTGTGCATCATGTGGTGGAGGTTTCACCTGAACTTTGGAAGCCATTAACAAGAATCGGGAGGTTATATGTAGGATACTCTGCACTAAACATTAAGGATTACTTGGCGGTGCCACGATGCACCAAGTGCCAAGACTTAAATCATACAAACAAATATTGTAGTGAAGATCAGGCTGTATGTGCTCACTGCGGGCTGGTGGGGCATGAAAGGAGGGACTGCCCTAATAAGGACAGACCTCCTGTGTGCATACCATGTAAGAAACGTGGTAGGAAGTGTGGAGGACCGAAGGATTGCCCCACCTACCGAATGTTCTTAGACAGGATTGTACAGAGGACAGATTATGGCGACCCGTAAGGCGCCAAAGAAAAAATCACCTAGTAAAGAAAAGAGGGACGCAGAGAGGGGTAGGTTAATTTATAAGGCTCTGTCCACAGGTTCTTTACTCTGCTCCGACGACGTTCGGGGTTCCACGGGCAGTCTGATGGTGGAGGTCGGCGTCCAGACGGAGGTCGACTTGGAGGCAGCTATGGGTCGGCTAACTTGTCGGCCATTGAGTGCCAGTGTGGAGGAGTCTGTGATCCAAGATTTCTCAAATCAAGACCGACATGGTGTGTCTTTAGTCCCTATTGAAGTTGGAGGTGGTGGTGGTAGTGAAGGTTCAGATGTAAATATTGTGAATGTTACCGATGTAAAATGTGTAAATAGTGATGGTGGCGGTGTATCTTACAATGCAGTTGGTCCAGGTGACACCTATGATAATTTCGACCTCAAGTTGCGATTGTCAAGGCTTGAAGAGCCTGCATTGTTAACTGTTGCACTGAGGCAGCTTGTTAGAACAGAGCATAGGGGTGGGGAAGATATTACTTACCCAGCCTTGGAGGATGTTGACTGCATTCATTTGCATGCTGCTAATATTCCAACGCAACCTGATGATCTAAAACTTTTGGTGGAGAAGGTGTTTGCTAGAAGGGGCCGGAAATTTGATATAGAGAAAATTTACAGAGATATGGTCAAGATGTATGGACGAAATGTCTCGGATTTTTCGAAGCCTTGGCCTGCTAGCCGCCTTCATGTTTTCTATCCCCCTGGCTAATGGGGCGATTCAGGTTGCTGCAGATTAATGCTATGCGCAGCCATCTGGTTGCGCAAGAGCTGAGAAAGATAGCGGAGGAAGAGTTACTGGATATTCTTGTGATCCAAGAGCCGGCCTCCTGTGCTGGTCGGATTCCCGGATTTCCTGCGTCCGCGCAAGTGGTTTCCTCAGGGGAGAATCCTATGACTGCTGTTGTAGTGCTGAATAAACTGATCAAGACCACTGTTTTAACACAATTTTGTAATGAACATGTGATTGTGGTGCAACTTAATTTGTTGACGAATTTAGTTTTCATTGTTAATGTATACTGTCAATTTCGGCAGCATATAACTGGATTTTTGGATCAGTTGGACTGGATACTCAGAACTTTACAAGGCAAGTCTGTAATAGTCTGTATGGATGCGAACGCCAAGTCTCCTCTGTGGCACAGTGCGGAGCAGGATGAGCGGGGTGTCGAGCTCGAGAACTTGATTATGCAAATGCATCTTGATGTGATGAATCAACCTGGACACCCACCTACCTTTTCAGGGAGGGCGGGTGCTGTTTCCAATATTGATGTGACTTTGGCAACTCAGAGCTCGGCACCGCACGTTTGTGACTGGAGAGTTGTTGACAATCTCACAGTGAGTGACCATAATTGTATATTCTTTGAGTATTGTACTGAGGTTGTGGAAGATACTGGGGATTGGGAGGAAAGGTATAATTACCGGAAAACTGATTGGGACCGACTATCACAGGAGTTTCGTCCTCCAGGGCTGGGCTCTGAGGCGGAAATACAGAATGTGGATGATGTGGTTGCCGATCTGCTGGCATCCATTGAGGCGGCTATTGCTGCAGCAGTCCCCCGGGTGGCGAGGTATGTTCGTACGCAGGCTACTCCGTGGTCCCCAGAACTGACCGCGCTCAAGCGCTCTGTCAGGAGGGCGCGGAGTAACTATCAAAGGAGCTTTGGGCATGAAGAGAGACAGTTTCACTTGAGGAGGTATCGCCGCCTGAAGGATAGATACCAGCATGCTATTCAGCAGGCAAGGAGGCAATCATGGCAGAATTTCGTTAACGAGCAGCTCGGTCTGGACCCATGGGGGGTTCCATACAAGCTTGTGAGAGAGAAGATCAGATCTCCAGGGATGCTGTCAACTTTGCGGTTGGAAGATGGCCGGTGTACTACAACGTGGGAGGAAACTGCTAATGTACTGCTGAACGTTTTGCTACCAGATGATGTTGAAGAAGAGGATACGGAGGAGCAGCGAAGAACACGACAAGCATTGTTGGAGCCATATGTGAATGAAGTGCACGTTTACCCCTTCTCTGTAGAGGAGGTGGTGGCTGCACTTCACTCATTTGCACAGAGGAAAGCGCCTGGTCCTGACAAGGTGCCGGCCGAGATTTTGCAGTATCTAGCACCCCAGTTGGCTCCAGATCTGGCTAAAGTTTTCAATGTGTGTTTACACCATGGAGTCTATCCAACCAGGTGGAAGATTGCCGATGTAGTTATTATCAAGAAGGGCCCTGACAAGGACCCTCAATTACCCAAGTCTTATAGACCGATCTGTCTCTTGGATGTACTTGGAAAGACCTTTGAGAAGTTACTTACTGACAGACTTTTGAGCCACAGGACTTTGTATGGCATGAGTGATCGGCAGTTCGGATTCCGGAAGGGTCGCTCCACTCAGGACGCGATCAACGAGGTTTCTCGGATTGTCCACTCAGCCAGTACGAAGTATGTTCTGGGTATTATGGTGGATATTTCAGGGGCCTTCGACAACTTGTGGTGGCCCGCACTCTTCTCCCGCTTGCGGGAGATGGAGTGTCCTGGGTTGCTGTATCGTTGTCTGGAGGCCTACTGTAATGACAGACTGGCAAGGATTGCGGCTCCGGGGACTGTGGTGACCAAGAGGATATCTCGGGGGTGTCCCCAGGGATCAGTATTTGGTCCGGTTTTTTGGGACATTACCATGGAACCGCTGTTGAACATCTTGCAGGGGGATGCTTCAGTCCTGGGTGCCGTGGCCTACGCGGACGACCTAGTCATACTTGTGGAAGGGAACAGTAGAGCTACAATAGAAGAGCGTGCAAGGGTAGCTGTTGGGCTCTTGCAGACATGGTGTGGTCGCTCCAAATTAAGGGTAGCGCCTAGGAAGTCCTTGTACATGTTACTAAAGGGTAAGCTCAATAGAGACCCAACCATCAGAATCGATGATGTGATGGTTGCTAGGCGTGGCTCAGCTAGATACCTGGGTGTGTACTTGGATGAACATTGGAATTTTGGGGTACACATTCAGCAGACTGCTGCAAAGGCGTTGGCGTTAT
>NW_026062135.1:40000-45000 GCF_023897955.1 Schistocerca gregaria | reverse complement strand
AACCTAACTCAATTTGTCCCTTAACCTAACTCAATTTGTCCCTTAACCTAACTCAATTTGTCCCTTAACCTAACTCAAGTTGTCCCTTAACCTAACTCAAGTTGTCCCTTAACCTAACTCAAGTTGTCCCTTAACCTAACTCAAGTTGTCCCTTAACCTAACTCAAGTTGTCCCTTAACCTAACTCAAGTTGTCCCTTAACCTAACTCAAGTTGTCCCTTAACCTAACTCAAGTTGTCCCTTAACCTAACTCAAGTTGTCCCTTAACCTAACTCAAGTTGTCCCTTAACCTAACTCAAGTTGTCCCTTAACCTAACTCAAGTTGTCCCTTAACCTAACTCAAGTTGTCCCTTAACCTAACTCAAGTTGTCCCTTAACCTAACTCAAGTTGTCCCTTAACCTAACTCAAGTTGTCCCTTAACCTAACTCAAGTTGTCCCTTAACCTAACTCAAGTTGTCCCTTAACCTAACTCAAGTTGTCCCTTAACCTAACTCAAGTTGTCCCTTAACCTAACTCAAGTTGTCCCTTAACCTAACTCAAGTTGTCCCTTAACCTAACTCAATTTGTCCCTTAACCTAACCCACGTTGTCCCTTAACCTAACTCAAGTTGTCCCTTAACCTAACTCAAGTTGTCCCTTAACCTAACTCAAGTTGTCCCTTAACCTAACTCAAGTTGTCCCTTAACCTAACTCAAGTTGTCCCTTAACCTAACTCAAGTTGTCCCTTAACCTAACTCAAGTTGTCCCTTAACCTAACTCAAGTTGTCCCTTAACCTAACTCAAGTTGTCCCTTAACCTAACTCAAGTTGTCCCTTAACCTAACTCAAGTTGTCCCTTAACCTAACTCAAGTTGTCCCTTAACCTAACTCAAGTTGTCCCTTAACCTAACTCAAGTTGTCCCTTAACCTAACTCAAGTTGTCCCTTAACCTAACTCAAGTTGTCCCTTAACCTAACTCAAGTTGTCCCTTAACCTAACTCAAGTTGTCCCTTAACCTAACTCAAGTTGTCCCTTAACCTAACTCAAGTTGTCCCTTAACCTAACTCAAGTTGTCCCTTAACCTAACTCAAGTTGTCCCTTAACCTAACTCAATTTGTCCCTTAACCTAACTCAATTTGTCCCTTAACCTAACTCAATTTGTCCCTTAACCTAACTCAAGTTGTCCCTTAACCTAACTCAATTTGTCCCTTAACCTAACTCAATTTGTCCCTTAACCTAACTCAATTTGTCCCTTAACCTAACTCAATTTGTCCCTTAACCTAACTCAAGTTGTCCCTTAACCTAACTCAAGTTGTCCCTTAACCTAACCCACGTTGTCCCTTAACCTAACCCACGTTGTCCCTTAACCTAACCGACGTTGTCCCTTAACCTAACCGACGTTGTCCCTTAACCTAACCGACGTTGTCCCTTAACCTAACCGACGTTGTCCCTTAACCTAACCGACGTTGTCCCTTAACCTAACCGACGTTGTCCCTTAACCTAACCGACGTTGTCCCTTAACCTAACCCACGTTGTCCCTTAACCTAACCCACGTTGTCCCTTAACCTAACCCACGTTGTCCCTTAACCTAACCCACGTTGTCCCTTAACCTAACCCACGTTGTCCCTTAACCTAACCCACGTTGTCCCTTAACCTAACCCACGTTGTCCCTTAACCTAACCCACGTTGTCCCTTAACCTAACCCACGTTGTCCCTTAACCTAACCCACGTTGTCCCTTAACCTAACCCACGTTGTCCCTTAACCTAACCCACGTTGTCCCTTAACCTAACCCACGTTGTCCCTTAACCTAACCCACGTTGTCCCTTAACCTAACCCACGTTGTCCCTTAACCTAACCCACGTTGTCCCTTAACCTAACCCACGTTGTCCCTTAACCTAACCCACGTTGTCCCTTAACCTAACCCACGTTGTCCCTTAACCTAACCCACGTTGTCCCTTAACCTAACCCACGTTGTCCCTTAACCTAACCCACGTTGTCCCTTAACCTAACCCACGTTGTCCCTTAACCTAACCCACGTTGTCCCTTAACCTAACCCACGTTGTCCCTTTGCCTAACATAGTTCACTGCTCGGAATCTCTGGTGTCGTTGTTATCCTCATGTAGATGTCTTGCGAGTGTTGCTTACTTTCCACATATTCCTGCTATCCACTGTCAATTGTACTGCAATAGGACTATATCGCCGACCCCCCCCCCTCCCCCCCCTCTGTCCCCCTCTGTCCCCCTCTTTGTGTCTCTGTCCTCTCAAGCTGGTCGGTCTGGCGTTTGAGTGTTAAATGAGCCTCGCAGCTGTTCAGTTGCATTCAGATGTCGACGCCCTCAGTGTACGTCGTGGTATGGTCTGTGTCCATTGTCCGCTGATGTCGTACGCGTAACCCACACGCTGTACCGATCATCGGTCGTTACGTACAGAGTGAAGTAGTGTGATACGTGTGACCGTACGCTGGCTGTGCCCAACGGTGTCGAATCTCAATTTCCATATGTTGTGCTTGATGCTACTTGTCTCGTCTCCCAATAACAGCTAGGTTGCACTGTGGTACGCCGTAGAGGCGTGTGGGAGGAACGTACGAACGCATTGTATGTCACCCTGGGTCGCTGGGGGTGGTGGTGCGGTGAGTCAGGTCAGGTCAGGTCAGCGTGAGCCGTCTGATGTAGTGACGCGTGTATTCCGACTTTGTCGTATTGCCTCACACAAAGTGCTACCCTGGTGGACCGCGTTCCATATCTGGGACATGCCGCAGATGCCGGTTGACAGTGGATCGCGGAAGGTACATCGCATACGTGCGCGGGCCACCTTCCACGTGTTCTCTTCTGCACATGTCGCAGTGTGTATGTGGTCTGATGTAGCGTGTCGTGACACATGACATCCTGGCATGCAAGAATTGTTGAATTCGCAAATGTAGGTGGACATCTACGTTTACTGCCCAAGATACGCAAATGAACTGGAAATCCGTTGTTGAGCGGTTGTTCACGCTGGAGGTGAATCTGTGATGGCGACGATCGGTACAGCTATTAACCGGTTGTTTCAGCGGTACCCGCCACATCCACACGCGTGACTAGGCCCATGTGGGTATGAAGCGATACGCGGCGGTGGCTTGGTGGGACTGTTCCCGGCCGGTGAAGGGGGGCCGCCCGGCGTGTTGGCCGCGCGCTGCGTGGGCGCACGCGCAACAGGCGGCTGGTGGGGGGCGCCGAGTGGCAGGAGCGCCAGCCGACGGGCCCGGCAGGCGGCGCAGCTACGCTGCGGCGCACCCTGCACGCGGCGCCTGGCGGCCAAAGTTGGTTCAGCCGAGCCCGGTGCGAAGCGCGGTGGACATCTGCAGTGTGCTGGTCTGATTGAGGACTGTGTGCGTTGAGGATGCGCCGCCGCCTGGCACTCGGCGCCGCGACGCCGTCTGCTGCTCGGTCGCCCCAGCGGTTCTCGCAGGTGGTTTGTATCGCAGTTGTGCGGACGTGTTGGCGCGTGCGCTGTGCTGGGAGAGTTCGCTTCTGCACCCAAGTGGGGCTTTGCCCTTGTGTGGCGCTGGCGTTGGAGCTGCCGGTCACCATAGGTGGCGCGTGTTGTCTCCCGCCGGCAATGCCACGACAGCACGCTCCCGGGCCTCTGTCGGCAGCGGCAAGCTCAGTTGGGAGCAAGGGTGTTCGCACTAAAACCGTCTACTCGCCTAACTCCGGGCGATTGCGCCTCTCTCGAAACCGACCAAGTACCTAGGACGGCGCTGCGCGCCGCCGGGACCTGAGAGGGTTTCGAGGTGTATCGTGCAGGGGAGCTCGGCCTCCTCCTGTTTGCAGAATAATTGAGCGGACGCTTGCGTGTTCGCGCGGGCCCCCGGGACACACTCCCGGGCGGCCGGCTGCTCAGCTCTAGTTGACGCAGCTCCCTGGTTGATCCTGCCAGTAGTCATATGCTTGTCTCAAAGATTAAGCCATGCATGTCTCAGTACAAGCCGCATTAAGGTGAAACCGCGAATGGCTCATTAAATCAGTTATGGTTCCTTAGATCGTACCCACGTTACTTGGATAACTGTGGTAATTCTAGAGCTAATACATGCAAACAGAGTCCCGACCAGAGATGGAAGGGACGCTTTTATTAGATCAAAACCAATCGGATTGGCTTGTCTGGTCCGTTTGCCTTGGTGACTCTGAATAACTTTGGGCTGATCGCACGGTCCTCGTACCGGCGACGCATCTTTCAAATGTCTGCCTTATCAACTGTCGATGGTAGGTTCTGCGCCTACCATGGTTGTAACGGGTAACGGGGAATCAGGGTTCGATTCCGGAGAGGGAGCCTGAGAAACGGCTACCACATCCAAGGAAGGCAGCAGGCGCGCAAATTACCCACTCCCGGCACGGGGAGGTAGTGACGAAAAATAACGATACGGGACTCATCCGAGGCCCCGTAATCGGAATGAGTACACTTTAAATCCTTTAACGAGTATCTATTGGAGGGCAAGTCTGGTGCCAGCAGCCGCGGTAATTCCAGCTCCAATAGCGTATATTAAAGTTGTTGCGGTTAAAAAGCTCGTAGTTGGATTTGTGTCCCACGCTGTTGGTTCACCGCCCGTCGGTGTTTAACTGGCATGTATCGTGGGACGTCCTGCCGGTGGGGCGAGCCGAAGGGGTGCTTTCGCGTCCCGAGGCGGACCCCGTTTAAATCCTACCAGGGTGCTCTTTGTTGAGTGTCTCGGTGGGCCGGCACGTTTACTTTGAACAAATTAGAGTGCTTAAAGCAGGCAAGCCCGCCTGAATACTGTGTGCATGGAATAATGGAATAGGACCTCGGTTCTATTTTGTTGGTTTTCGGAACCCGAGGTAATGATTAATAGGGACAGGCGGGGGCATTCGTATTGCGACGTTAGAGGTGAAATTCTTGGATCGTCGCAAGACGAACAGAAGCGAAAGCATTTGCCAAGTATGTTTTCATTAATCAAGAACGAAAGTTAGAGGTTCGAAGGCGATCAGATACCGCCCTAGTTCTAACCATAAACGATGCCAGCCAGCGATC
>NW_026062135.1:27500-32500 GCF_023897955.1 Schistocerca gregaria | reverse complement strand
AACTGTGGCTGTACCAGTTTATCGCTTAACCTAACTGTGGCTGTACCAGTTTATCGCTTAACCTAACTGTGGCTGTACCAGTTTATCGCTTAACCTAACTGTGGCTGTACCAGTTTATCGCTTAACCTAACTGTGGCTGTACCAGTTTATCGCTTAACCTAACTGTGGCTGTACCAGTTTATCGCTTAACCTAACTGTGGCTGTACCAGATTATCGCTTAACCTAACTGTGGCTGTACCAGATTATCGCTTAACCTAACTGTGGCTGTACCAGATTATCGCTTAACCTAACTGTGGCTGTACCAGATTATCGCTTAACCTAACTGTGGCTGTACCAGATTATCGCTTAACCTAACTCAATTTGTCCCTTAACCTAACTCAATTTGTCCCTTAACCTAACTCAATTTGTCCCTTAACCTAACTCAATTTGTCCCTTAACCTAACTCAATTTGTCCCTTAACCTAACTCAATTTGTCCCTTAACCTAACTCAATTTGTCCCTTAACCTAACTCAATTTGTCCCTTAACCTAACTCAATTTGTCCCTTAACCTAACTCAATTTGTCCCTTAACCTAACTCAATTTGTCCCTTAACCTAACTCAATTTGTCCCTTAACCTAACTCAATTTGTCCCTTAACCTAACTCAAGTTGTCCCTTAACCTAACTCAAGTTGTCCCTTAACCTAACTCAAGTTGTCCCTTAACCTAACTCAAGTTGTCCCTTAACCTAACTCAAGTTGTCCCTTAACCTAACTCAAGTTGTCCCTTAACCTAACTCAAGTTGTCCCTTAACCTAACTCAAGTTGTCCCTTAACCTAACTCAAGTTGTCCCTTAACCTAACTCAAGTTGTCCCTTAACCTAACTCAAGTTGTCCCTTAACCTAACTCAAGTTGTCCCTTAACCTAACTCAAGTTGTCCCTTAACCTAACTCAAGTTGTCCCTTAACCTAACTCAAGTTGTCCCTTAACCTAACTCAAGTTGTCCCTTAACCTAACTCAAGTTGTCCCTTAACCTAACTCAAGTTGTCCCTTAACCTAACTCAAGTTGTCCCTTAACCTAACTCAAGTTGTCCCTTAACCTAACTCAAGTTGTCCCTTAACCTAACTCAATTTGTCCCTTAACCTAACCCACGTTGTCCCTTAACCTAACTCAAGTTGTCCCTTAACCTAACTCAAGTTGTCCCTTAACCTAACTCAAGTTGTCCCTTAACCTAACTCAAGTTGTCCCTTAACCTAACTCAAGTTGTCCCTTAACCTAACTCAAGTTGTCCCTTAACCTAACTCAAGTTGTCCCTTAACCTAACTCAAGTTGTCCCTTAACCTAACTCAAGTTGTCCCTTAACCTAACTCAAGTTGTCCCTTAACCTAACTCAAGTTGTCCCTTAACCTAACTCAAGTTGTCCCTTAACCTAACTCAAGTTGTCCCTTAACCTAACTCAAGTTGTCCCTTAACCTAACTCAAGTTGTCCCTTAACCTAACTCAAGTTGTCCCTTAACCTAACTCAAGTTGTCCCTTAACCTAACTCAAGTTGTCCCTTAACCTAACTCAAGTTGTCCCTTAACCTAACTCAAGTTGTCCCTTAACCTAACTCAAGTTGTCCCTTAACCTAACTCAATTTGTCCCTTAACCTAACTCAATTTGTCCCTTAACCTAACTCAATTTGTCCCTTAACCTAACTCAATTTGTCCCTTAACCTAACTCAAGTTGTCCCTTAACCTAACTCAATTTGTCCCTTAACCTAACTCAATTTGTCCCTTAACCTAACTCAATTTGTCCCTTAACCTAACTCAATTTGTCCCTTAACCTAACTCAAGTTGTCCCTTAACCTAACTCAAGTTGTCCCTTAACCTAACCCACGTTGTCCCTTAACCTAACCCACGTTGTCCCTTAACCTAACCGACGTTGTCCCTTAACCTAACCGACGTTGTCCCTTAACCTAACCGACGTTGTCCCTTAACCTAACCGACGTTGTCCCTTAACCTAACCGACGTTGTCCCTTAACCTAACCGACGTTGTCCCTTAACCTAACCCACGTTGTCCCTTAACCTAACCCACGTTGTCCCTTAACCTAACCCACGTTGTCCCTTAACCTAACCCACGTTGTCCCTTAACCTAACCCACGTTGTCCCTTAACCTAACCCACGTTGTCCCTTAACCTAACCCACGTTGTCCCTTAACCTAACCCACGTTGTCCCTTAACCTAACCCACGTTGTCCCTTAACCTAACCCACGTTGTCCCTTAACCTAACCCACGTTGTCCCTTAACCTAACCCACGTTGTCCCTTAACCTAACCCACGTTGTCCCTTAACCTAACCCACGTTGTCCCTTAACCTAACCCACGTTGTCCCTTAACCTAACCCACGTTGTCCCTTAACCTAACCCACGTTGTCCCTTAACCTAACCCACGTTGTCCCTTAACCTAACCCACGTTGTCCCTTAACCTAACCCACGTTGTCCCTTAACCTAACCCACGTTGTCCCTTAACCTAACCCACGTTGTCCCTTAACCTAACCCACGTTGTCCCTTTGCCTAACATAGTTCACTGCTCGGAATCTCTGGTGTCGTTGTTATCCTCATGTAGATGTCTTGCGAGTGTTGCTTACTTTCCACATATTCCTGCTATCCACTGTCAATTGTACTGCAATAGGACTATATCGCCGACCCCCCCCCTCCCCCCCCTCTGTCCCCCTCTGTCCCCCTCTTTGTGTCTCTGTCCTCTCAAGCTGGTCGGTCTGGCGTTTGAGTGTTAAATGAGCCTCGCAGCTGTTCAGTTGCATTCAGATGTCGACGCCCTCAGTGTACGTCGTGGTATGGTCTGTGTCCATTGTCCGCTGATGTCGTACGCGTAACCCACACGCTGTACCGATCATCGGTCGTTACGTACAGAGTGAAGTAGTGTGATACGTGTGACCGTACGCTGGCTGTGCCCAACGGTGTCGAATCTCAATTTCCATATGTTGTGCTTGATGCTACTTGTCTCGTCTCCCAATAACAGCTAGGTTGCACTGTGGTACGCCGTAGAGGCGTGTGGGAGGAACGTACGAACGCATTGTATGTCACCCTGGGTCGCTGGGGGTGGTGGTGCGGTGAGTCAGGTCAGGTCAGGTCAGCGTGAGCCGTCTGATGTAGTGACGCGTGTATTCCGACTTTGTCGTATTGCCTCACACAAAGTGCTACCCTGGTGGACCGCGTTCCATATCTGGGACATGCCGCAGATGCCGGTTGACAGTGGATCGCGGAAGGTACATCGCATACGTGCGCGGGCCACCTTCCACGTGTTCTCTTCTGCACATGTCGCAGTGTGTATGTGGTCTGATGTAGCGTGTCGTGACACATGACATCCTGGCATGCAAGAATTGTTGAATTCGCAAATGTAGGTGGACATCTACGTTTACTGCCCAAGATACGCAAATGAACTGGAAATCCGTTGTTGAGCGGTTGTTCACGCTGGAGGTGAATCTGTGATGGCGACGATCGGTACAGCTATTAACCGGTTGTTTCAGCGGTACCCGCCACATCCACACGCGTGACTAGGCCCATGTGGGTATGAAGCGATACGCGGCGGTGGCTTGGTGGGACTGTTCCCGGCCGGTGAAGGGGGGCCGCCCGGCGTGTTGGCCGCGCGCTGCGTGGGCGCACGCGCAACAGGCGGCTGGTGGGGGGCGCCGAGTGGCAGGAGCGCCAGCCGACGGGCCCGGCAGGCGGCGCAGCTACGCTGCGGCGCACCCTGCACGCGGCGCCTGGCGGCCAAAGTTGGTTCAGCCGAGCCCGGTGCGAAGCGCGGTGGACATCTGCAGTGTGCTGGTCTGATTGAGGACTGTGTGCGTTGAGGATGCGCCGCCGCCTGGCACTCGGCGCCGCGACGCCGTCTGCTGCTCGGTCGCCCCAGCGGTTCTCGCAGGTGGTTTGTATCGCAGTTGTGCGGACGTGTTGGCGCGTGCGCTGTGCTGGGAGAGTTCGCTTCTGCACCCAAGTGGGGCTTTGCCCTTGTGTGGCGCTGGCGTTGGAGCTGCCGGTCACCATAGGTGGCGCGTGTTGTCTCCCGCCGGCAATGCCACGACAGCACGCTCCCGGGCCTCTGTCGGCAGCGGCAAGCTCAGTTGGGAGCAAGGGTGTTCGCACTAAAACCGTCTACTCGCCTAACTCCGGGCGATTGCGCCTCTCTCGAAACCGACCAAGTACCTAGGACGGCGCTGCGCGCCGCCGGGACCTGAGAGGGTTTCGAGGTGTATCGTGCAGGGGAGCTCGGCCTCCTCCTGTTTGCAGAATAATTGAGCGGACGCTTGCGTGTTCGCGCGGGCCCCCGGGACACACTCCCGGGCGGCCGGCTGCTCAGCTCTAGTTGACGCAGCTCCCTGGTTGATCCTGCCAGTAGTCATATGCTTGTCTCAAAGATTAAGCCATGCATGTCTCAGTACAAGCCGCATTAAGGTGAAACCGCGAATGGCTCATTAAATCAGTTATGGTTCCTTAGATCGTACCCACGTTACTTGGATAACTGTGGTAATTCTAGAGCTAATACATGCAAACAGAGTCCCGACCAGAGATGGAAGGGACGCTTTTATTAGATCAAAACCAATCGGATTGGCTTTGTCTGGTCCGTTTGCCTTGGTGACTCTGAATAACTTTGGGCTGATTGCACGGTCCTCGTACCGGCGACGCATCTTTCAAATGTCTGCCTTATCAACTGTCGATGGTAGGTTCTGCGCCTACCATGGTTGTAACGGGTAACGGGGAATCAGGGTTCGATTCCGGAGAGGGAGCCTGAGAAACGGCTACCACATCCAAGGAAGGCAGCAGGCGCGCAAATTACCCACTCCCGGCACGGGGAGGTAGTGACGAAAAATAACGATACGGGACTCATCCGAGGCCCCGTAATCGGAATGAGTACACTTTAAATCCTTTAACGAGTATCTATTGGAGGGCAAGTCTGGTGCCAGCAGCCGCGGTAATTCCAGCTCCAATAGCGTATATTAAAGTTGTTGCGGTTAAAAAGCTCGT
>NW_026062135.1:12500-20000 GCF_023897955.1 Schistocerca gregaria | reverse complement strand
CATTTCTTGACAGGACATGGGCCCTTTTCCACCTACTTGTGTAGGACTGGCAAAAGAGAAACCACAGACTGTGACTGTGGCGAGGAAGGAACCCCGGAGCACACTCTGTGGGACTGTCCACAATTTGCTGAAGTACGGGAACAACTGCCCCCTAACAGAGATGTTAGAGCGCTACTCCGGAGCAGAGAGCACTGGAGGGCGCTCAACACTCTTGCGTCTGCAATATCCGCACAGGCTCTGGATCAATATTTGCAGCGGAGGGCTTTGGAACTCGTGAGGGAAAGAGCAGGAATGCTCCATGACCCCGACACGACTCCGGAGACCAGCAGCAATGATTCAGATGACGACTCATGGGCTGACGATGACTAAGTAGCGACAGACTCTAGGCCAAGAACCCGGAAATTCCGGGCTCGACGATGGGCAAGGCCTGGCTAGCCCGAGCCGAGTGCTGTGGACCCTGCTACCCGCAGGAGAAACGTGCGCCGGCTGATTGCCCATTGTAAGCGGATGCTACGGCGGCACCACCTCCACGCGGTTCCCCGTGGGCACTGGACGGCAGGTCGCGAGACCTGAAGCCCGGTGGCAAAGAGTGCTCCTCTGTGGATATAGAGGGTCCGTTCCCCCGCACAATGGTGACGGTGTGGGGGTAGTTTTTCCAAGACCGCTTCCTGCGGTGGCGACGCTGGGGTAGAGTCGACCACTCGCCCATTGTGGAAGGTAAACATTCTGCTGTTCATCAGTACTTTACTAATAGTTCAGTCGTCTCACGGCACTGCTTAGTAATTGATGCAGGGCCACATAGATAGATGATACATGCGAATGTCCCTATACATGCAGTAAGTTCGTCGTGGGCGCTGGCCGGCAGGCCGCGAGACGTGACGCCCGGCGGCAAAGAGTGCTCCTCTGAGGATATAGATGTTCCGTTCCGCCGCACAATGGTGACGGTGACCGCTGCCTGCGGTGGCAACGCTGGGCACAGTCGATACTCGCCGTGTGGTGGAAGGTAAACATTATGCGGTACATCAGTACTTTCCTAATAGTTCGGTCGTCTCACGGCACTGCTTAGTAAATGATGCAAGGCCAAATATAGATGATTTATGCGAATGTCCCTATACGTGCTGTAAGACTGGGCACACAACGTGAATCGCACGTCAGCCAGACACTCGAACATGCACCACTCTCGGCCTGCAACGGAGACACACAATACGTAAACATCTGGAATGCGACAATGTCGAGTGCATCCTCTCTGCCACATTGCACCGTCGACACTATGATAACCAGAGCAGTAGGTCCACCTATAAAAGCACAATACCCCACTCCTCCGACAACTACCATTGCTCAGATAAATCAACACCACCAACACACATCCTACACAGAGGGGCACCAAATATCATCCCCCGCCCTCGTGTTATACCACATGAAAAATTGCAGAAGTGAGAGACACACATCCGCCAGCCTCTTGCTACAAGCATCGAACCGACGTGACGTATCTGACGGTGACTCAGGCATCCGTGTACTGCCACCACTATCCACCCCCCCCCCCCTCTCTCTCTGCCCCCTTCCCACACAATACCAAATTTAACCAACTTTATCGCTTAACCTAACTGTGGCTGTACCAGTTTATCGCTTAACCTAACTGTGGCTGTACCAGTTTATCGCTTAACCTAACTGTGGCTGTACCAGTTTATCGCTTAACCTAACTGTGGCTGTACCAGTTTATCGCTTAACCTAACTGTGGCTGTACCAGTTTATCGCTTAACCTAACTGTGGCTGTACCAGTTTATCGCTTAACCTAACTGTGGCTGTACCAGTTTATCGCTTAACCTAACTGTGGCTGTACCAGTTTATCGCTTAACCTAACTGTGGCTGTACCAGTTTATCGCTTAACCTAACTGTGGCTGTACCAGTTTATCGCTTAACCTAACTGTGGCTGTACCAGTTTATCGCTTAACCTAACTGTGGCTGTACCAGTTTATCGCTTAACCTAACTGTGGCTGTACCAGTTTATCGCTTAACCTAACTGTGGCTGTACCAGTTTATCGCTTAACCTAACTGTGGCTGTACCAGTTTATCGCTTAACCTAACTGTGGCTGTACCAGTTTATCGCTTAACCTAACTGTGGCTGTACCAGTTTATCGCTTAACCTAACTGTGGCTGTACCAGTTTATCGCTTAACCTAACTGTGGCTGTACCAGTTTATCGCTTAACCTAACTGTGGCTGTACCAGATTATCGCTTAACCTAACTGTGGCTGTACCAGATTATCGCTTAACCTAACTGTGGCTGTACCAGATTATCGCTTAACCTAACTGTGGCTGTACCAGATTATCGCTTAACCTAACTGTGGCTGTACCAGATTATCGCTTAACCTAACTCAATTTGTCCCTTAACCTAACTCAATTTGTCCCTTAACCTAACTCAATTTGTCCCTTAACCTAACTCAATTTGTCCCTTAACCTAACTCAATTTGTCCCTTAACCTAACTCAATTTGTCCCTTAACCTAACTCAATTTGTCCCTTAACCTAACTCAATTTGTCCCTTAACCTAACTCAATTTGTCCCTTAACCTAACTCAATTTGTCCCTTAACCTAACTCAATTTGTCCCTTAACCTAACTCAATTTGTCCCTTAACCTAACTCAATTTGTCCCTTAACCTAACTCAATTTGTCCCTTAACCTAACTCAAGTTGTCCCTTAACCTAACTCAAGTTGTCCCTTAACCTAACTCAAGTTGTCCCTTAACCTAACTCAAGTTGTCCCTTAACCTAACTCAAGTTGTCCCTTAACCTAACTCAAGTTGTCCCTTAACCTAACTCAAGTTGTCCCTTAACCTAACTCAAGTTGTCCCTTAACCTAACTCAAGTTGTCCCTTAACCTAACTCAAGTTGTCCCTTAACCTAACTCAAGTTGTCCCTTAACCTAACTCAAGTTGTCCCTTAACCTAACTCAAGTTGTCCCTTAACCTAACTCAAGTTGTCCCTTAACCTAACTCAAGTTGTCCCTTAACCTAACTCAAGTTGTCCCTTAACCTAACTCAAGTTGTCCCTTAACCTAACTCAAGTTGTCCCTTAACCTAACTCAATTTGTCCCTTAACCTAACCCACGTTGTCCCTTAACCTAACTCAAGTTGTCCCTTAACCTAACTCAATTTGTCCCTTAACCTAACTCAATTTGTCCCTTAACCTAACTCAATTTGTCCCTTAACCTAACTCAATTTGTCCCTTAACCTAACTCAAGTTGTCCCTTAACCTAACTCAAGTTGTCCCTTAACCTAACTCAAGTTGTCCCTTAACCTAACTCAAGTTGTCCCTTAACCTAACTCAAGTTGTCCCTTAACCTAACTCAAGTTGTCCCTTAACCTAACTCAAGTTGTCCCTTAACCTAACTCAAGTTGTCCCTTAACCTAACTCAAGTTGTCCCTTAACCTAACTCAAGTTGTCCCTTAACCTAACTCAATTTGTCCCTTAACCTAACTCAAGTTGTCCCTTAACCTAACTCAAGTTGTCCCTTAACCTAACTCAATTTGTCCCTTAACCTAACTCAATTTGTCCCTTAACCTAACTCAAGTTGTCCCTTAACCTAACTCAAGTTGTCCCTTAACCTAACTCAAGTTGTCCCTTAACCTAACTCAAGTTGTCCCTTAACCTAACTCAAGTTGTCCCTTAACCTAACTCAAGTTGTCCCTTAACCTAACTCAAGTTGTCCCTTAACCTAACTCAAGTTGTCCCTTAACCTAACTCAAGTTGTCCCTTAACCTAACTCAAGTTGTCCCTTAACCTAACTCAAGTTGTCCCTTAACCTAACTCAAGTTGTCCCTTAACCTAACTCAAGTTGTCCCTTAACCTAACTCAAGTTGTCCCTTAACCTAACTCAAGTTGTCCCTTAACCTAACTCAAGTTGTCCCTTAACCTAACTCAAGTTGTCCCTTAACCTAACTCAAGTTGTCCCTTAACCTAACTCAATTTGTCCCTTAACCTAACTCAATTTGTCCCTTAACCTAACTCAATTTGTCCCTTAACCTAACTCAAGTTGTCCCTTAACCTAACTCAATTTGTCCCTTAACCTAACTCAATTTGTCCCTTAACCTAACTCAATTTGTCCCTTAACCTAACTCAAGTTGTCCCTTAACCTAACTCAAGTTGTCCCTTAACCTAACCCACGTTGTCCCTTAACCTAACCCACGTTGTCCCTTAACCTAACCGACGTTGTCCCTTAACCTAACCGACGTTGTCCCTTAACCTAACCGACGTTGTCCCTTAACCTAACCGACGTTGTCCCTTAACCTAACCGACGTTGTCCCTTAACCTAACCCACGTTGTCCCTTAACCTAACCCACGTTGTCCCTTAACCTAACCCACGTTGTCCCTTAACCTAACCCACGTTGTCCCTTAACCTAACCCACGTTGTCCCTTAACCTAACCCACGTTGTCCCTTAACCTAACCCACGTTGTCCCTTAACCTAACCCACGTTGTCCCTTAACCTAACCCACGTTGTCCCTTAACCTAACCCACGTTGTCCCTTAACCTAACCCACGTTGTCCCTTAACCTAACCCACGTTGTCCCTTAACCTAACCCACGTTGTCCCTTAACCTAACCCACGTTGTCCCTTAACCTAACCCACGTTGTCCCTTAACCTAACCCACGTTGTCCCTTAACCTAACCCACGTTGTCCCTTAACCTAACCCACGTTGTCCCTTTGCCTAACATAGTTCACTGCTCGGAATCTCTGGTGTCGTTGTTATCCTCATGTAGATGTCTTGCGAGTGTTGCTTACTTTCCACATATTCCTGCTATCCACTGTCAATTGTACTGCAATAGGACTATATCGCCGACCCCCCCCCTCCCCCCCCTCTGTCCCCCTCTGTCCCCCTCTTTGTGTCTCTGTCCTCTCAAGCTGGTCGGTCTGGCGTTTGAGTGTTAAATGAGCCTCGCAGCTGTTCAGTTGCATTCAGATGTCGACGCCCTCAGTGTACGTCGTGGTATGGTCTGTGTCCATTGTCCGCTGATGTCGTACGCGTAACCCACACGCTGTACCGATCATCGGTCGTTACGTACAGAGTGAAGTAGTGTGATACGTGTGACCGTACGCTGGCTGTGCCCAACGGTGTCGAATCTCAATTTCCATATGTTGTGCTTGATGCTACTTGTCTCGTCTCCCAATAACAGCTAGGTTGCACTGTGGTACGCCGTAGAGGCGTGTGGGAGGAACGTACGAACGCATTGTATGTCACCCTGGGTCGCTGGGGGTGGTGGTGCGGTGAGTCAGGTCAGGTCAGGTCAGCGTGAGCCGTCTGATGTAGTGACGCGTGTATTCCGACTTTGTCGTATTGCCTCACACAAAGTGCTACCCTGGTGGACCGCGTTCCATATCTGGGACATGCCGCAGATGCCGGTTGACAGTGGATCGCGGAAGGTACATCGCATACGTGCGCGGGCCACCTTCCACGTGTTCTCTTCTGCACATGTCGCAGTGTGTATGTGGTCTGATGTAGCGTGTCGTGACACATGACATCCTGGCATGCAAGAATTGTTGAATTCGCAAATGTAGGTGGACATCTACGTTTACTGCCCAAGATACGCAAATGAACTGGAAATCCGTTGTTGAGCGGTTGTTCACGCTGGAGGTGAATCTGTGATGGCGACGATCGGTACAGCTATTAACCGGTTGTTTCAGCGGTACCCGCCACATCCACACGCGTGACTAGGCCCATGTGGGTATGAAGCGATACGCGGCGGTGGCTTGGTGGGACTGTTCCCGGCCGGTGAAGGGGGGCCGCCCGGCGTGTTGGCCGCGCGCTGCGTGGGCGCACGCGCAACAGGCGGCTGGTGGGGGGCGCCGAGTGGCAGGAGCGCCAGCCGACGGGCCCGGCAGGCGGCGCAGCTACGCTGCGGCGCACCCTGCACGCGGCGCCTGGCGGCCAAAGTTGGTTCAGCCGAGCCCGGTGCGAAGCGCGGTGGACATCTGCAGTGTGCTGGTCTGATTGAGGACTGTGTGCGTTGAGGATGCGCCGCCGCCTGGCACTCGGCGCCGCGACGCCGTCTGCTGCTCGGTCGCCCCAGCGGTTCTCGCAGGTGGTTTGTATCGCAGTTGTGCGGACGTGTTGGCGCGTGCGCTGTGCTGGGAGAGTTCGCTTCTGCACCCAAGTGGGGCTTTGCCCTTGTGTGGCGCTGGCGTTGGAGCTGCCGGTCACCATAGGTGGCGCGTGTTGTCTCCCGCCGGCAATGCCACGACAGCACGCTCCCGGGCCTCTGTCGGCAGCGGCAAGCTCAGTTGGGAGCAAGGGTGTTCGCACTAAAACCGTCTACTCGCCTAACTCCGGGCGATTGCGCCTCTCTCGAAACCGACCAAGTACCTAGGACGGCGCTGCGCGCCGCCGGGACCTGAGAGGGTTTCGAGGTGTATCGTGCAGGGGAGCTCGGCCTCCTCCTGTTTGCAGAATAATTGAGCGGACGCTTGCGTGTTCGCGCGGGCCCCCGGGACACACTCCCGGGCGGCCGGCTGCTCAGCTCTAGTTGACGCAGCTCCCTGGTTGATCCTGCCAGTAGTCATATGCTTGTCTCAAAGATTAAGCCATGCATGTCTCAGTACAAGCCGCATTAAGGTGAAACCGCGAATGGCTCATTAAATCAGTTATGGTTCCTTAGATCGTACCCACGTTACTTGGATAACTGTGGTAATTCTAGAGCTAATACATGCAAACAGAGTCCCGACCAGAGATGGAAGGGACGCTTTTATTAGATCAAAACCAATCGGATTGGCTTGTCTGGTCCGTTTGCCTTGGTGACTCTGAATAACTTTGGGCTGATCGCACGGTCCTCGTACCGGCGACGCATCTTTCAAATGTCTGCCTTATCAACTGTCGATGGTAGGTTCTGCGCCTACCATGGTTGTAACGGGTAACGGGGAATCAGGGTTCGATTCCGGAGAGGGAGCCTGAGAAACGGCTACCACATCCAAGGAAGGCAGCAGGCGCGCAAATTACCCACTCCCGGCACGGGGAGGTAGTGACGAAAAATAACGATACGGGACTCATCCGAGGCCCCGTAATCGGAATGAGTACACTTTAAATCCTTTAACGAGTATCTATTGGAGGGCAAGTCTGGTGCCAGCAGCCGCGGTAATTCCAGCTCCAATAGCGTATATTAAAGTTGTTGCGGTTAAAAAGCTCGTAGTTGGATTTGTGTCCCACGCTGTTGGTTCACCGCCCGTCGGTGTTTAACTGGCATGTATCGTGGGACGTCCTGCCGGTGGGGCGAGCCGAAGGGGTGCTTTCGCGTCCCGAGGCGGACCCCGTTTAAATCCTACCAGGGTGCTCTTTGTTGAGTGTCTCGGTGGGCCGGCACGTTTACTTTGAACAAATTAGAGTGCTTAAAGCAGGCAAGCCCGCCTGAATACTGTGTGCATGGAATAATGGAATAGGACCTCGGTTCTATTTTGTTGGTTTTCGGAACCCGAGGTAATGATTAATAGGGACAGGCGGGGGCATTCGTATTGCGACG
>NW_026062135.1:0-5000 GCF_023897955.1 Schistocerca gregaria | reverse complement strand
TCTCTCTGCCCCCTTCCCACACAATACCAAATTTAACCAACTTTATCGCTTAACCTAACTGTGGCTGTACCAGTTTATCGCTTAACCTAACTGTGGCTGTACCAGTTTATCGCTTAACCTAACTGTGGCTGTACCAGTTTATCGCTTAACCTAACTGTGGCTGTACCAGTTTATCGCTTAACCTAACTGTGGCTGTACCAGTTTATCGCTTAACCTAACTGTGGCTGTACCAGTTTATCGCTTAACCTAACTGTGGCTGTACCAGTTTATCGCTTAACCTAACTGTGGCTGTACCAGTTTATCGCTTAACCTAACTGTGGCTGTACCAGTTTATCGCTTAACCTAACTGTGGCTGTACCAGTTTATCGCTTAACCTAACTGTGGCTGTACCAGTTTATCGCTTAACCTAACTGTGGCTGTACCAGTTTATCGCTTAACCTAACTGTGGCTGTACCAGTTTATCGCTTAACCTAACTGTGGCTGTACCAGTTTATCGCTTAACCTAACTGTGGCTGTACCAGTTTATCGCTTAACCTAACTGTGGCTGTACCAGTTTATCGCTTAACCTAACTGTGGCTGTACCAGTTTATCGCTTAACCTAACTGTGGCTGTACCAGTTTATCGCTTAACCTAACTGTGGCTGTACCAGTTTATCGCTTAACCTAACTGTGGCTGTACCAGATTATCGCTTAACCTAACTGTGGCTGTACCAGATTATCGCTTAACCTAACTGTGGCTGTACCAGATTATCGCTTAACCTAACTGTGGCTGTACCAGATTATCGCTTAACCTAACTGTGGCTGTACCAGATTATCGCTTAACCTAACTCAATTTGTCCCTTAACCTAACTCAATTTGTCCCTTAACCTAACTCAATTTGTCCCTTAACCTAACTCAATTTGTCCCTTAACCTAACTCAATTTGTCCCTTAACCTAACTCAATTTGTCCCTTAACCTAACTCAATTTGTCCCTTAACCTAACTCAATTTGTCCCTTAACCTAACTCAATTTGTCCCTTAACCTAACTCAATTTGTCCCTTAACCTAACTCAATTTGTCCCTTAACCTAACTCAATTTGTCCCTTAACCTAACTCAATTTGTCCCTTAACCTAACTCAAGTTGTCCCTTAACCTAACTCAAGTTGTCCCTTAACCTAACTCAAGTTGTCCCTTAACCTAACTCAAGTTGTCCCTTAACCTAACTCAAGTTGTCCTTAACCTAACTCAAGTTGTCCCTTAACCTAACTCAAGTTGTCCCTTAACCTAACTCAAGTTGTCCCTTAACCTAACTCAAGTTGTCCCTTAACCTAACTCAAGTTGTCCCTTAACCTAACTCAAGTTGTCCCTTAACCTAACTCAATTTGTCCCTTAACCTAACTCAAGTTGTCCCTTAACCTAACTCAAGTTGTCCCTTAACCTAACTCAAGTTGTCCCTTAACCTAACTCAATTTGTCCCTTAACCTAACCCACGTTGTCCCTTAACCTAACTCAAGTTGTCCCTTAACCTAACTCAATTTGTCCCTTAACCTAACTCAATTTGTCCCTTAACCTAACTCAATTTGTCCCTTAACCTAACTCAATTTGTCCCTTAACCTAACTCAAGTTGTCCCTTAACCTAACTCAAGTTGTCCCTTAACCTAACTCAAGTTGTCCCTTAACCTAACTCAAGTTGTCCCTTAACCTAACTCAAGTTGTCCCTTAACCTAACTCAAGTTGTCCCTTAACCTAACTCAAGTTGTCCCTTAACCTAACTCAAGTTGTCCCTTAACCTAACTCAAGTTGTCCCTTAACCTAACTCAAGTTGTCCCTTAACCTAACTCAAGTTGTCCCTTAACCTAACTCAATTTGTCCCTTAACCTAACTCAATTTGTCCCTTAACCTAACTCAAGTTGTCCCTTAACCTAACTCAAGTTGTCCCTTAACCTAACTCAAGTTGTCCCTTAACCTAACTCAAGTTGTCCCTTAACCTAACTCAAGTTGTCCTTAACCTAACTCAAGTTGTCCCTTAACCTAACTCAAGTTGTCCCTTAACCTAACTCAAGTTGTCCCTTAACCTAACTCAAGTTGTCCCTTAACCTAACTCAAGTTGTCCCTTAACCTAACTCAAGTTGTCCCTTAACCTAACTCAAGTTGTCCCTTAACCTAACTCAAGTTGTCCCTTAAATCTGTCTCGCGTGTGTTCCCTTAACCTAACTCAAGTTGTCCCTTAACCTAACTCAAGTTGTCCTTAACCTAACTCAATTTGTCCCTTAACCTAACTCAATTTGTCCCTTAACCTAACTCAATTTGTCCCTTAACCTAACTCAAGTTGTCCCTTAACCTAACTCAATTTGTCCCTTAACCTAACTCAATTTGTCCCTTAACCTAACTCAATTTGTCCCTTAACTAACTCAAGTTGTCCCTTAACCTAACTCAAGTTGTCCCTTAACCTAACCCACGTTGTCCCTTAACCTAACCCACGTTGTCCCTTAACCTAACCGACGTTGTCCCTTAACCTAACCGACGTTGTCCCTTAACCCCTAACCGACGTTGTCCCTTAACCTAACCGACGTTGTCCCTTAACCTAACCGACGTTGTCCCTTAACCTAACCCACGTTGTCCCTTAACCTAACCCACGTTGTCCCCTTAACCTAACCCACGTTGTCCCTTAACCTAACCCACGTTGTCCCTTAACCTAACCCACGTTGTCCCTTAACCTAACCCACGTTGTCCCTTAACCTAACCCACGTTGTCCCTTAACCTAACCCACGTTGTCCCTTAACCTAACCCACGTTGTCCCTTAACCTAACCCACGTTGTCCCTTAACCTAACCCACGTTGTCCCTTAACCTAACCCACGTTGTCCCTTAACCTAACCCACGTTGTCCCTTAACCTAACCCACGTTGTCCCTTAACCTAACCCACGTTGTCCCTTAACCTAACCCACGTTGTCCCTTAACCTAACCCACGTTGTCCCTTAACCTAACCCACGTTGTCCCTTAACCTAACCCACGTTGTCCCTTAACCTAACCCACGTTGTCCCTTAACCTAACCCACGTTGTCCCTTAACCTAACCCACGTTGTCCCTTTGCCTAACATAGTTCACTGCTCGGAATCTCTGGTGTCGTTGTTATCCTCATGTAGATGTCTTGCGAGTGTTGCTTACTTTCCACATATTCCTGCTATCCACTGTCAATTGTACTGCAATAGGACTATATCGCCGACCCCCCCCCTCCCCCCCCTCTGTCCCCCTCTGTCCCCCTCTTTGTGTCTCTGTCCTCTCAAGCTGGTCGGTCTGGCGTTTGAGTGTTAAATGAGCCTCGCAGCTGTTCAGTTGCATTCAGATGTCGACGCCCTCAGTGTACGTCGTGGTATGGTCTGTGTCCATTGTCCGCTGATGTCGTACGCGTAACCCACACGCTGTACCGATCATCGGTCGTTACGTACAGAGTGAAGTAGTGTGATACGTGTGACCGTACGCTGGCTGTGCCCAACGGTGTCGAATCTCAATTTCCATATGTTGTGCTTGATGCTACTTGTCTCGTCTCCCAATAACAGCTAGGTTGCACTGTGGTACGCCGTAGAGGCGTGTGGGAGGAACGTACGAACGCATTGTATGTCACCCTGGGTCGCTGGGGGTGGTGGTGCGGTGAGTCAGGTCAGGTCAGGTCAGCGTGAGCCGTCTGATGTAGTGACGCGTGTATTCCGACTTTGTCGTATTGCCTCACACAAAGTGCTACCCTGGTGGACCGCGTTCCATATCTGGGACATGCCGCAGATGCCGGTTGACAGTGGATCGCGGAAGGTACATCGCATACGTGCGCGGGCCACCTTCCACGTGTTCTCTTCTGCACATGTCGCAGTGTGTATGTGGTCTGATGTAGCGTGTCGTGACACATGACATCCTGGCATGCAAGAATTGTTGAATTCGCAAATGTAGGTGGACATCTACGTTTACTGCCCAAGATACGCAAATGAACTGGAAATCCGTTGTTGAGCGGTTGTTCACGCTGGAGGTGAATCTGTGATGGCGACGATCGGTACAGCTATTAACCGGTTGTTTCAGCGGTACCCGCCACATCCACACGCGTGACTAGGCCCATGTGGGTATGAAGCGATACGCGGCGGTGGCTTGGTGGGACTGTTCCCGGCCGGTGAAGGGGGGCCGCCCGGCGTGTTGGCCGCGCGCTGCGTGGGCGCACGCGCAACAGGCGGCTGGTGGGGGGCGCCGAGTGGCAGGAGCGCCAGCCGACGGGCCCGGCAGGCGGCGCAGCTACGCTGCGGCGCACCCTGCACGCGGCGCCTGGCGGCCAAAGTTGGTTCAGCCGAGCCCGGTGCGAAGCGCGGTGGACATCTGCAGTGTGCTGGTCTGATTGAGGACTGTGTGCGTTGAGGATGCGCCGCCGCCTGGCACTCGGCGCCGCGACGCCGTCTGCTGCTCGGTCGCCCCCAGCGGTTCTCGCAGGTGGTTTGTATCGCAGTTGTGCGGACGTGTTGGCGCGTGCGCTGTGCTGGGAGAGTTCGCTTCTGCACCCAAGTGGGGGCTTTGCCCTTGTGTGGCGCTGGCGTTGGAGCTGCCGGTCACCATAGGTGGCGCGTGTTGTCTCCCGCCGGCAATGCCACGACAGCACGCTCCCGGGCCTCTGTCGGCAGCGGCAAGCTCAGTTGGGAGCAAGGGTGTTCGCACTAAAACCGTCTACTCGCCTAACTCCGGGCGATTGCGCCTCTCTCGAAACCGACCAAGTACCTAGGACGGCGCTGCGCGCCGCCGGGACCTGAGAGGGTTTCGAGGTGTATCGTGCAGGGGAGCTCGGCCTCCTCCTGTTTGCAGAATAATTGAGCGGACGCTTGCGTGTTCGCGCGGGCCCCCGGGACACACTCCCGGGCGGCCGGCTGCTCAGCTCTAGTTGACGCAGCTCCCTGGTTGATCCTGCCAGTAGTCATATGCTTGTCTCAAAGATTAAGCCATGCATGTCTCAGTACAAGCCGCATTAAGGTGAAACCGCGAACACGCGATCTAGTGT